>NC_141698.1:343129668-343357168 GCF_964263255.1 Lissotriton vulgaris | reverse complement strand
CTAATGCAACTGAAATGTGAAAATGCGCACTTAATACACATGATATATTACCTTCTCTCAGTATCCACATGGCACACAACACCTTGTTACCCAACAGCTGGTTTTCTGCTGTTTAGCTATCCATATGTGCATAGTTTTTTTTATTATTGTTGCGGCTGCTATTTTATTACACTTTTTATTTTAACTTTTCAACATGCTGGATAGTAGCCACAAAACACTACAACATAGCTCACTTATTAGGTCCCAAATTGAAGACCTATTGGCTCTGCCAATGCTTGTTTTATATATGCCAAAGTGACAATTCAACAGTTGTACACACAAACCCATTGAATGGCATAAACACAGTTCTCTAGTAGAGTAGATAAGATTTCCAGTCAACAATTTTGATGAAACAGGCACAGTTTTTCATATGCGCTCACTGACTATTATTTGTATGCAATACTAGCCAAAAGGCAGGAAAGTGCTTTAAAGGGTATAAGGCAAAACTAGGAGTAGTAGCAGGAATCTGGGAGCACAAGCAGATTGTTAATGGATCATGTGAGAGAGTTCTTTTAAAAGGTGAATCTTTAGCTCTTTCCTAAGTTGGAACATAATTGAGACAGTGCTGATGGATATGGGAATGTTGTTCCAAGTTCTGGGTGCTTAGATGGAGAAGGCCTGTCCCTTGTTTATTCTTTTGCACTTCTTTGCCTCCAGTCTAATAATGTTCTGGCTGCAGGTGTGGAGAGAGCCACAGCAGATGATGAGCTTGCCATTAACATGGACAGGGTGCCAGTCATGATTGCTTTGCAGAAAAAGCAGCTGGTTTTGCATTTGACACACGCTGGCAAGATGAGCTAGGGGGGGGGGGTTCTACTAAAATGTAGATGAGGTCGTCATATTTCTTCATGCCAGTTTTGTGGAAGGAACACTGACATTTTATATACTTGGAGCATAATCAGCTATCTCTAGAGAAGTACCAGAAAGACCTAAAGGTAATGACAAAAAAGTATCATTGTTGCATCTTAGTCACGGGACCTATAAAAGGATGATAACAAATCACCATATTTTTTGCCATTGTACTTTCCTCTTCCTATAAAGAATTAATAGATCAGCACTCACATCTGCAAACCTCACAATCTAATGTCCTTAACATGGTGAACTTGGAAAACTGTTCTCTGACTTTGTTCCAGAATGATAGAAAATGTAGACTAGAACTTGATAATTTACTTGATTAATCAAGCTAATCTCAAGTTTGCAGATGTTGGACTGTCCTTGAATAAAATACTAACTGTAGAACATTTAGAAAAAATGATGCCTTTGGACTCGCTAGCCCCCACTATCTTTATATGAAGTCCAAATAGTTATTGCAATGTGCTTGTTTTGGCGGAGTTCTTGTTCGCCAGTTGGAAAACTCAACTTCTGATGGAAATTTCTACCTGCGGATTCCTCAAATTTGAATATCCCTGGCTGGATCCAGAAACAACGGACCTAGTTCACCAGTGCTGGTAGGGGAAGCTGGCTCAATCTCAACACTGGAAATGGATCCGCCTGACTTTACTGGAGCCATAAAGCACCCACCCCAGTGGCAATTCAGTTTTTTCTGCCCCTTTTGAGGCAGGTACAGAGCTTTTCTGCTCATTCTAAGGTGAAATAATTTTTCTCTTAATTGTTTTTGGTTCAGTTTAGGGAACACGTCCCCACCTGAAAAGGGAAAGTTTAAGACCTGCTGTAGGTGCGTCAGACAAATGTCCAGCACAAACCTGCACAATGACTGCTTGTGGTGTCTGGGTTTGAAACATGGCTTGTTGTTATGTGAACCTTCCTTTGGATGAACCATAAGGCCTTCAAAGAGAGCGAGGTCAAACCTTTTATGTCTAACACAAAGGATATCCATCAAGGTTGCCAAAGTTTGAGGGCCATGTCTCTGTCCAGGAAAAGGTCCCTCTGAGCTGTGTCTCAAAGTGTGAACACGTTCTGGTGCACCTCTGGGTGGAGTCGTCATTCGTGGTTGGCAAGATGAAGCCAGCTCAGGTTACTGGTTTTGACATTTAGTGCACCGCCCAGATGTCTGGCAACTAACCAGATTTAGTGCTTCTGCGCCCAGGACTAGAGTCTTATTTCTTATTGTCATAAGCTGCGACCTCACTCCTGCCTGTTGACATACCACATCACTATTGTGTTGTCCTTAAAAATCTGGATTGACTAGCTGTGAAGGGGTTGCAGAAAATTGTTGAGCGTCAGCTGGGTCCCTTTCATCTCCTGCAGATAGATATGTAACATTGCGCCCTCTGGAGACCAAAGGCCTCCGAGCTCCCGTTCTTCCAGATACGCTTTCCTCCCTAGAGTGAAAGTATCTATTATCATTGTAGTAACTGCTGGTTGAGGCTGGGAGAACATCCCTTGAACTATGTTTTCCTCCACACTGCATAAGGTAAAATCCGTTGCAGTGCCCCTCAAAACCACTGTGGCGTGTGAGAGGTATCTGCTGTGTTGGAACCACTGTCTACAGATGCACCCCGAAGAGCCCTCATATGTCAGCGTGCATGAGTGACCAAGTAGATGCAGGAAGCAAGCAGGCCTAAGGCCATCAGGACTAGAATGCATTCTCCATTCTGAAATATTAAATCTGAAAGAAACACGTTAGTGATAGATTCCTTACCTTAGAATATCCCCAGGCGTCAGACTGGATCCGGATTTTTTGTGCGTAGCAGTACCTTTGCGCGTCGGTAGGCGTCATCTGCGGCTCCGCGTCCGTCGTCGGCGTCGTGGGCGCCGTGATGACGTCTTTGGAGTACTTAGACGCCGCCTCCGCGTGCTGACGTCAGTTCTTCTTTTTTCCGCGCCAGCAGCTCAGATCCGGAAAAAGTGGTACCTTAGTCACTTTTTGACAATTTTTTTTTGGATCTTTTGATCATCCTTTTTCGAGTCTTAGGTTCCGATTGGTGCCGATATGGATGCCTGGTTTCAAGCCTTGTGAAAATTGCGATCGACTGATGTCGGTCACGGATCCTCACCGTCGGTGTCTTCACTGTCTCGGCGTCGACCACGACGACAAGACCTGCCTCGATTGCCGGGCCCTTACTTCGAAAGCTAGACGGGAGCGGTCCCGTAAGCGACTCGAACTCCGGCAGTCGGCCCCGCGCCGAGAGAGGTCCCGGTCCGGCGGGAGGTCGAGGGACTGTTCGCGGGAGCGGAGCCGTCATAGCTCCGGGAGTCGACATCACTCCTCTGGGTCGAAGTCATCAGGTAAGCACAAGAAGTCGAAGAGACGTCATCGCTCTTCCGACTCCCCCCGACGCTCGCGCGACGCGGCCGGGGGTTCAGGTGGCACCGCCCACGCAGGCGTCGCGTCCGGCTTCATACCCTCCGGTCCCTGGGCCTAATGCGACGCCGGGGGAGAACGAGTGGTTCCTCATGGCCATGAGGTCCCTCTCCCCCCGACGGGTTCCGCGGCGCCTTCGGGCCTAGCGGCCCCGTCTGGGGATCCTAGCGGGTCGGGTGCTTCGGCTCCGACGCCGCCGGCGCCTTCGGGCCCTGCTGGATCCGGTTCCGGATCTGGGTCGTCGCCGGTGGACTTAACGACCTCCCCGGCGCCGACCCCACAGGTGTCACCCCCGGCGCTGTCCTCTGGCAGCTCCGTCCCCGACGCCTCCCTCAACCCGGTCCGGCGCCGATTCAGACGCCGTTTGGTGAGTTCACTTTCCATGAACCGGTCCCATCCTTTACTGACCCTGAGTACCAGGTGATGGGTGATGAGGAGGATTGGGAGGGGTCTGAGGACCCTCTGACACGTGAGTGCCAGTCTTATGAGGACTGGACAGGTGAACTTGGGGAAGCCAGTGATTTAGACACTTTGCCTGACACTGGCTTTGTCTCCCCTCCTAGCATGGCTACGGACGAGGGGGCAACTTATAGTGTGGTGTTGATGAGGGCAGCCAAGGCCTTGGGCCTTGAGCTCCCCGTCGCGGCCGTGAGGACTAACCTCCTCACCGAGGTCCTTAAGCCGCAGTCATGCTCAGCTGAGCCTCTGCTGCCGTTTAACGAGGCCTTAACTGACGTTCTTTTGGGCACTTAGTCCAAGCCCGCTACGGGTTCGCACGTAGATAGGAATGTGGCCAGACGCCACCGCCCGCCCCCGGGTGACCCATGTTTCCTGTCCACCCACCCCACCCCTGAGAGCCTGGTCATCCAGGCCTCCAATTCCCAGACTGCATTCCCGTCGGCTCCGCCGGACAGGGAATCCAAGAGGTATGAGCAGTATGGCAAAAAGATCTTCTCCTCCCTTAGTCTGGGACTGCGGTCTTCCAACACCGCATGCCTCTTGGGCCGCTACACCCACTCTCTGTGGGATACGGTCGCGGAAGTGCTGCCAGAGTGTCCGTTGGAGGTACGGGCCAAACTCGGCCAAGCCCTTGTGGAAGGTCGGGATGCAGCCAGATATTCTATACGGTGTGGACTGGATACCACCGACTCACTGGGCAGAGCTATGGCAACGACGCTGACGGTCAGACGCCACGCCTAGTTGAGGTCAGCCAATTTCTCGGCCGATGTCCAGAACACACTGATGGACATGCCATTCGATGGCCGTCGCCTTTTTGGCGACAAGGCAGACCATGCGCTTGAGCGTTTTAAGGACTCCAGGGCTACGGCCAAGTCCTTGGGCCTCTCGGCCCCACGCCAGCAATCGGCTGCCTTTCACTCCTTTTGTGGCCACGGAAGGGGTGTACCCACATGTGCTGCCAGCCACGCTCCGCAGGGTAATACCCAATGCGGTGGCGGCCGTGGAAACCGCCGTGGCGGCGGTAGGGGACAACGGCGAGGTCAGTCCACACCTTCCCCCGCAGCATCCGCCTCAAAACCCTCATAGTCCGTGCTTTCAGGCCCATGTGACGTCAGTAGGTGGCAGGGTTCGCCATCACCTCCTCCTCTGGCGCACTGTCAAGT
Organism: Lissotriton vulgaris; assembly: GCF_964263255.1. Classification (NCBI taxonomy): domain Eukaryota; kingdom Metazoa; phylum Chordata; class Amphibia; order Caudata; family Salamandridae; genus Lissotriton; species Lissotriton vulgaris. The sequence continues at coordinate 343,352,242 of NC_141698.1, read as the reverse complement.
CGGACAGGTGGATGCTGCAGATCGTTCGAAGGGGCTACTCCCTCCCCTTCAAGGCGACTCCTCCATCCATTCCACCGCAGAACCACCGTGTATCGGGGGATCATTTGCGACTTCTGCAGGAGGAAGTTACGGCCCTCTTGGCCAAGGGGGCCATCGAGCGCGTTCCTGGGCCAGAAGTAGGGTGTGGTTGCTACTCCCACTACTTTCTGGTACCCAAGAAGGGCAAAGGGGGCCTACGCCCTATCTTGGACCTACGGAACGTCAACGGCTTCCTCCGGAAGGAGAAGTTCAAGATGCTGACACTGGCTCAGGTCTTAGCTGCCCTGGACCCAGGAGACTGGATGGTAGCGTTGGACTTGCAGGATGCTTATTTCCACATTCCCGTCCTACCGGCCCACCCGCGCTACCTCCGGTTCACGGTTGGCCACGAGCACTTTCAGTACACCGTGCTCCCCTTCGGCCTTACCAGCGCCCCACGGGTGTTCACAAAGGTGATGGCGGTGGCCGCAGCTCATCTGCACAGGTTAGGGGTTTCAGTCTTCCCCTACCTCGACGAATGGTTGTTGAAGGCGGGCTCGCCCCAAACAGTCGTCAACCACCTCCAGACGACGGCAGACCTCCTGCACCAGCTGGGGTTCTCCATCAATGTGCCGAAGTCACACCTGTGCCCCTCTCAGAAGTTCTTCATCGGAGTGGTTCTAGACTCGGCGCGGTTTCGGGTTTATCTGCCCGAACAGCGGGTCTGGGATATTCAGGCTCTGATTCCCATCTTTCAGCCGTTATCCCGGATCTCGTTCAGGTTGACGCTGCGGCTTCTGGGGCTGATGGCCTCCTGCATCCTTCTGGTGCATCACGCCAGGTGGCGGATGCGGGCTCTGCAGTGGGATCTGAAGTTTCAGTGGGCCCAACATCAGGGCAACCTGTCAGACCACGTCCTGATCTCGGAGGGCACTGCGAGACAGCTGCAGTGGTGGCTCACGGACCGCGATTGGGTCAGCGGCAGATCCCTGTCCCTTCCCCAACCGGAGCACGTGGTTGTGACGGACGCGTCCCTCCAGGGCTGGGGAGGCCACATGGGAGAGGCGGAGATCAGAGGCCTCTGGTCTCTGGCGGAGTCCCGGCTCCATATCAACCTTTTGGAGCTGCGGGCGATTCGTCTAGCACTAAAGGCATTCCTCCCCTCTGTCCGAGGGAGTGTAGTGCAGGTGTTCACGGACAACACCACCGCCATGTGGTACTGCAATAAACAGGGCGGAGTGGGGTCGTGGATCCTCTGCCAGGAGGCTCTGTGCCTCTGGCAATGGCTGGAACATCAGGGGGTGACCCTGGTGGTTCAACACCTGGCAGGTTCTCTGAACGCCAGGGCGGACGAACTCAGCCGCCGGTGCATGATGGATTACCAATGGCGTCTGAACTCGGACGTGGCCCAAGGTCTCTTTCTGCAGTGGGGAGAGCCATGGTTAGATCTATTCGCCACCGAAGAGAACGCGCAATGTCATCAGTTCTGCGCGTTGGAATTCCCAAGGCGGCACTCACTCGGAGACGCTTTTCGCCGCGAGTGGAGTTGCGGTCTGTTGTACTCCTTTCCGCCTATACCACTTCTGCCCAGAGTGCTAAAGAAAATCAAGCGCGACCGGGCCCAAGTCATCCTTGTGGCTCCGGACTGGGCACGAAGGTACTGGTATCCCGATCTACTCAGTATGTCAGTCGGTCCCCCGGTTCGTCTGCCTCTTCAGGAGGACCTTCTGTCGCAGCAGCAGGGGGCGGTCCTCCACCCGAACCTGTCCAGTCTCCACCTCCATGCTTGGAGGTTGAGCGGCGACAGTTAAGGACATTTGACTTGCCTCCTGAAGTCTGTAACATCATTCTGGCAGCCAGGCGTCCCTCCACAAAGTCGGTATACGCTTGCAGGTGGAACAGATTTGTGGCATGGTGCACAGCAAAGGCTGTGGATCCTCTCTCTGCCCCTCTTTCTGAGGTTCTTCTCTTCCTTCTTTCTCTTGCCCAGCAGGGCCCTGCTATGGGCACTATCAAAGGCTATCTTTCTGCCCTTTCAACCTTCTTAAGGCTGCCTGATCAACCATCTTTGTTCAAGTCCCCTATTGTAAATCGATTCCTAAAAGGCATCACACACACATTTCCACCTGTTCCGTTTGTGATGCCTCAGTGGGACTTGAACCTTGTACTTACATTTCTGATGTGCGCTCCCTTTGAGCCACTTCACAACTGTCCTCTCCGCCTTCTTACACTGAAGACTGCTTTCCTGGTTGCCATCACCTCTGCCAGGAGAGTGAGTGAGCTCCAGGCCCTCTCTTGTACTCCTCCTTTCCTTTCTGTCCATCCGGACAAGGTTGTGTTGCGTACTAAGCCATCTTTCCTGCCCAAGGTTGTCACAGCCTTCCACATCGGGCAGTCCATCACTTTGCCAACCTTCTTTCCGCCACCGCACCCCTCTAAAGAGGAAGAGCGGCTCCACCGTCTGGACCCAAAACGTGCGCTCTCATTCTACTTAGATCGCACACGCCAGTTCCGGGTGGATGACCAACTCTTAGTTGGCCACGTGGGCGCTAAGAAGGGAAAGGCGTTACATAAGAGGACCATCTCCCGATGGATCATCTTGTGTATCCACGCATGCTACTCCTTGGCTAGAAAGGAGCCCCCTGTTGGATTGCGGGCTCACTCCACCCGAGCCACGGCGACAACAACTGCCCCGGGCCGGGGAGTGCCCTTGCAGGACATTTGCCAGGCAGCTATGTGGGCCTCGCTGCACACGTTTGCAAGACACTATTGCCTGGACAGTCAAGTCCAGGGGGATGGCTTCTTTGGCCGTTCCGTCCTCCAGGACTTTCTGGTGTGATTATTGGTTCGCAGACCCACCACCGGGGTTGGTATTGCTGGGGTATCTATTCTAAGGTAAGGAATCTATCACTAACGTGTCTCTTTCAGATGCACTAGTTACTACTTGTGTAATGATATATCTGTAAGAGACATTAGTTAGTGATAGATTCCTTACCGACCCACCCATCCTCCCCGTTCTGCGAACCTATATCTAGGGTTAAGGTCATCCCCTTTCAGGTGCCTAGTTTCAATGGCACCAGTGTTGGTTTTTAACACGGCTCAGCGCTTCTGGCGCGGAAAAGCTGTGGCTAAGAACTGACGTCAGCACGCGGAGGCGGCGTCTAAGTACTCCGACGACGTCATCACGGCGCCCACGACGCCGACGACGGACGCGGAGCCGCAGACGACGCCTACCGACGCGCAAGGGTACTGCTACGCAAAAAATTTCCGGATCCAGTCTGACGCCTGGGGATATTCTAAGGTAAGGAATCTATCACTAACTAATGTCTCTTACAGATATATCGTTACACAAGTAGTAACTTGTGCATTCGTAGCATGGATCTCTTATCCTCTGAGCGTCTCAATTCGTATTATTGCCCAATACCACCTCTATGAACAGTATGCTCAGAGAGCTCCAGGTGAGACTTGAGCGTGTTGATGGAAAAACCAGGCCTGTCCATAAATGACACTGTCAACTGGAGGTGGCGCAACATCATCTCTGAGACATGGCCTTTATACAGAAACACTGGGATTCTTCGCTGTCTGAGACGAGCGGCAAACGCCGCCATAACCTTTATGAAGATTTGTGGAGCGGAAGACCAGCGTAATAGATGGACCGCAAACTGGTGATGTACAGAACCCCCATTGGAAACATAGGTACTTCCTGTGCGATTGCAGAATATTTATTTGAAAACATACGATCTGTATATTGACAGTCCCCCCCGCCCCCCCCCCCTCCCAATCCAGTTTTTAGGTCTCGCCTGTCGATGCGCATGCGCATCGAGCTTGCGAGTCTATGGAGGCTTATCCACTCTTTATCCCCAACTTGCAAGGAATCGTGGCGATTCCTTGCAGTGCACGAGAAATTTAAGCTCAATGCGCATGCGCATTGAGCTTAAATGCGCGTCCACATGCCCCCAGCCGCCTGCCTTGCCTACTCTCCCAGCTGGTGCCGCTCCACCCCCTGCGGCATCAAAGGCTTTCACGGCCGGCCGGCCATGCTTTCAGTTTCACGACCGGCCGGCCGTGTGAAGCCCGCTCTCCCTGCTCCGCCCCCTGCTCCGGCCGAGACGCATTTCTCCTCCCTCCTCCCCCCTCCTGGGTCATGCTTCTGTTTACTCTTTTTTAAACAAACCTCCAATATGCAAATTTAGTTTACATCTCGTGATTGCAGTTATGCGATGGGTTTGTCAAATGAAAGACCACGAGTGCAGCAGGAGGGTGGTTGTTATATAGCTCTGTTTATAGACACACGCTCTAAAAAGTTCAAGTCGTGGTCAGACACACACAAGTGCAGTCCAAGCTAATTCTATTGCTTGTCTGGAGACGTTATGGCCAGGCTTAAGTTCTTCAACCGGGTCACCTGAGGACGGTTGGTAACCCTAACTTGCATTGCCTGTTTTACTTAGTTTATGTTCATATTTATTTAGGCATGCATCCGTAATTGGTGATCTAGCCAAGTGCTCAAAACTGTGTTGTGCTATAATCTGCAATTGAAAAGAAACGAATAGCATAATAAAAATGCGACATCACTATGTTGACGATGGCTTTATAAACAAATCTATTAAAATCCGATTGCGGTACATGCGTAGTGGCATTTTTACTTTTTCCAAAAATTGTAGTTGTTGTCGAGGTGCACATTACTGACACTTGAAGTCAAACAAGAGAATATTCGAAGTTAAATAATTGACGTTTAATTTTTGAGCACGTCGTTGAAAATATATAAGGCTTCCAGTTTTTTTTCTGAACGTGTACACAAAAAGCCATCAAGTTCTGTCTGTCTAGAAGTTTAAATAGGGACAAAAAGACAGAAATAGACCGTAATAAAGTGTGAGGCCGGTACCTACGCAGAATATAGGAAGGCGAGATTAAATAAATAACGAGCTTTCGTAATTAAGCTTTAAACTGTTGATGGGCATGTATGTTCTTTAGTACAATGCTGACTGTTTATCCAGGTGTATTGCACATGAGTGATTATAAGGTATGGTTTCTTACAGCCGAAACCCTTCAGGCTTCCATGCGCACGGGTATATTTGTACATTAAATGAATGTATAAATAAACCTGTTGCATGCCGATTTTATTCACAAAATAAATATGGATAAATTGAAATAGCAATGTATAAATAATACATGCCAATAAACCTGTGGCCCTGGGTGTCGAGTGCACAGCGGAGCTCGAAGCCCTGACTGATTGACCGCATCTGACAGACTAGTTAGGACCGGTGCCATGAACACATTTCCCCCGCGTTACGCTTTTCTGTATATAGGGACTGTGACATCAAGTACTCCAATACAGAGCTACAATTTCAATGTAGCACATCTTGCTAGAGTTCCTCTTTCAAAGTATGGTATGTTCACCACCAATGCCACGATTAACATTTGGGATTTTTAACGAAAAGAACCATCTGCTTTACTCAATTTGTTTTTTGCAGAATGAAAGACTGGTGTGAGAGGCGACATTTTGACCCTACTGTCCTCTTTTAGAACGGAATGCTGACTCAGGAGTAATTCTCTAATTGTGTTGCATCTTATGGTTGCACAGTTTCTTTTCCAGTTTCCCGACACAGAACAAAATAACTTGTGCACATCATATTTATCACTTTGACATTTATCTGCAAAACATTTTACACCAACCTGGCTCATCCTCACTCACCCTCACTCTCACTCATCCTCACTCACCCTCAACCCCTCACCCTCACTCACCCTCAACCCCTCACCCTCACTCACCCTCAACCCCTCACCCTCAACCCCCTCACCCTCAACCCCTCACTCACCCTCACTCTCACTCATCCTCACTCACCCTCAACCCCTCACCCTCACTCACCCTCACTCACCCTCACTCACCCTCACTCACCCTCACTCACCCTCACTCACCCTCACTCACCCTCACTCACCCTCACTCACCCTCAACCCCTCACCCCCTCACCCTCACTCACTCACCCTCAACCCCTCACCCTCAACCCCTCACTCACCCTCACTCTCACTCATCCTCACTCAACCACCCTCAACCTCACTCACCCTCAACCCCTCACCCTCACTCACCCTCAACCCCTCACCCTCACTCACTCACCCTCAACCCCTCACCCTCAACCCCTCACCCTCACTCACCCTAACCCTCACTCACCCTCAACCCCTCTCCCTCACTCACTCACCCTCAACCCCTCACCCTCAACCCCTCACTCACCCTCACTCTCACTCACCCTCACTCAGCCTCAACTACTCCCCCTCACCCTCACTCACCCAAAACCCCTCACCCTCACTCACCCTCACCCTCACTCACCCTCAACACCTCACTCACCCTCACTCACCCTCAACACCTCACCCTCAACCTCAACCCCTCACCCTCACTCACCCTCACTCACCCTCACTCTCACTCACCCTCAACCCCTCACCCTCACTCACCCTCACCCTCACTCACCCTCACTCACCCTCAACCCCTCACCCTCACTCACCCTCACTCACCCTCACCCTCACACAGTGCAATAGTTCTCAGACCATTTCAGTTAGAGCTTTTAGAAATGTTTATGGCTTTTTTTATTTGTAATACTTTAGCATTGGCTACAGGAAACAAAAATGCTAAACATTTATAAAAAAAACCATAAACAATTCTAAAAGCACTAACTCTAATGGTGCGAGACCTATTGCATTTCCAATGCTTGTTCTCTTTTAGTGCAAGTTATACTAGAGCCTAGAACAACATCTTGAACTTTTCCTTGCACTGGAATCAGTTGAAGACTACCGTCCTTCTTTGAAACTAGGAAGTACTGGGAGTAGCACTCTCGGTCCACTCCTGGTCTTACACCAATTCCACCACCACTTTCTGGAGCAAGATCTCTACCTAATACTGAAGGATGTGTAAGTGATCCGCTAATGGAAGGGATGATGAGGGAGGAATGAGTAGAGGGGCCTGTTGGAAGGGTAGTATACCCTCTTTCCACGATCTACAAGACCCATTGGTGTACATTTATAGACTTCCAGGGTTATGGAAAGGTTACTTGTCCTTCAACAGGCATTGTGTATTCTGATAAAAGGGTATTAGGGCTGCTTCCCTGCCATGGCTGGGGAGGAAAAAGAGGAGGGAGGGATGAGAATATAAGGCTCGGCCTCTACCCTTGCCTGAGAGCAAGAGACTCAGAGGCAGACACTTGCCATTCAGGGGTAGAAAGAAACTCCATTGTCAAGAGACCTCGGGCTCTCAAGTAAGGAGGGGAACTTCACAGAAGGATCAGAGGTGAAAGAAAATCAGGGTCAAAAGAGCCCCTCGGGTCCCACACCAAGGAATCAGCAGGATATTGAGCCTCTGAAAAGGCACAGCGGTTGTGGCAAGACCAAGAAGGCTGCAGGGAACACACTGATGGCTGAGACGTCAACTGCAAAAAAGAGACTGACACTCATGCTCCACGCTGAAGGACACATGCTCGAGTTCAAGTGTAAAAAAAGACTGCTTGAGACCAAAATGGCAGCCATTCTTCAAAAGAAGTATTTCAACGCCTCCCACCAGGGGGAGAGAGGCCTTCAGAGAGCCAGCAACCTCCCCATGATGGCAACTTTTTCAGGATCACCTTCAAATCAGGAAAGTAAATTGATCGAAATGGTGGGCCAGAAATTCAAAAGAGCAGCCACCACACAGTGGTGCATTCCAAATTCCATCACCCGCTAAATAGATATGTCCATCAACACTCCGAGGAGACGGAAGAACTGTGAAGCACCTACCAGAGCAGTATCAGAAAAGGGCAAGTTCTATTGTGGAGGAGGGCAAGAACATTGCACTTATGTGCTTAAAATCCGCACTGATGTCGCTGACACAGTGAGCAGACTACTGGTGTCAGGGACGATGTAGAGAAGGCATGCCTGGCTATGCGTTTCAGGCTTCAGGAATGAAGTCCAGGCCAACATCATTAACATGCATTTTAACGGGGAACAACTCTTCGATAGTGCTGTTGATGATACACTGCAACAACTAAAAAAAGGATACTGAAACGGCAAAATGAATGGCAACCTTGCAGTTTAGCGGACCTAGAATAGAGGAGCCTCTCCCATTAGAAGACAGACTGGAAGAGGGGTTTTCCAACCCACCACAACACATCAGCCCTCCCAACAAAATAGTCACACAGGTGAGAACACGACAATGACAATACCAAACACCACACAGATAGCCCTATCGTGGACAGGCGAGGGGCCTGGGAAACCAGCCAGAGGGGCAGCACCAACAAACAAGCGACTTACGATGCTAGGGCCCACCCCCTCACACAACACCTGTAGGGGGAAGAATAGGATTCATCCTCCAGGAGTGAAGGGAGGTCACATCAGACAGATGGCTACTTAGTGCCCTCCAGAAGGGCTATTGCATAGAACTAATACAACACCCGTAAAACGGGGACCAAAGAAAGCAACACATATGAAGGAGAAAAAGACATCCTTTGTTGGAAGGTGAGAGAACTGTTACAGAAACCAACAATAGAATAGGTACCCCTGAAGGAGGCCAACCAGTTAAACTCTTTAATATTCTTCCCAGTCCCAAAACCAGACAAATCACAGCTACCCATACCAAACCTCTGCTCCCTAAAAAAGTTAATGAAAACACAAAATTTCAAGTTGACAACGTTGCAAGAAGTCATCCCACAACTCCGGGAAGCAGATTACATGGCAACTATAGACGTGAAAAGACAGCTACTTGCACATCCCAATGAACCGCAGACACAACAAGTTCCTACTCTTCATTATAGACAGGACACACTATCAGTTCAAGTTACTACCATTCAGAATAAAATCACGGCCCAGTGGCTTCACAAAATGCTTAGCAGAAAGGGAATACACATGTACCCCTACATAGACTACTTGCTGGTAAAGGTGAGTTCTTTCAGCAAATGCAGAGCAGTATTAAAACAATGAAGGAAATACTCCAGAGATTGTGGTCTCCATAAACACTGAAAAGCCATCACTGAATGAGAGAAGATCTTTCTTGGGGTAATGTGAAGAAACGGGGTGTGTTATATTTTTGTGGTTGTATAATCTCACCATGTAATACACTTTCCAACCCCTTTAAAACACATATACTTTATACTTTGATATAGATCAGCAAGCGATTCCCCCCAAACTGGACTTGGTCAAATGGAAGAACAAAATCCTATCTGGACTTCACTATTTGTAATTCGGAATTTCTGTCCAATTTGGTTAGCTTTTCCGTCCTGCCAAGGCCCGAAAGCGACCATAGGCCATTGGTAGTTTCTTTTGCTACAAATTTAGCTCTCCATAAAAAGGCACCATCTACATACAAAGGAATATATTCCGATAATCTAAAACGCCTGAAATGGAGTGAGTCCAACTGTCAAGGTATTCTAAAAACAAGTAAGGATTTCATCATGTGTGCGGTAGACCAAATGGCCTCTCCAACAGCAATATGGTCGCAGTTATGCGCACATTTGATCAGAATTTACCCAGCGACAAGGCAGGGCCCAAATCGTACACCACCACTAGGAGCAACAGCACTCCCCATGATAAAAACATTAAAAAGAACAAGAAACAATGCACTGAGGTTGCTTTTAAAATTCCCAGGGAACAGCAGCTTCTTTGATATATACCGTCAAGCCCAAAAGGCATTCAGGAAGGCAGTTACCCAAGAGAGAAAGGACCAAGAATCTCGATTCTGGGTTAAACTGGTATGGGAAAGCAAACAACAGAACTCAAAGACATTTTGGTCACTTGTCAACAACATCGGTCGAAATACAACATCCCTTGGATCAGCGAATATCCAGGAAGCAGACTGGATCTCCTACTTAACAGAGCATTTCCAGGCACAAGATAACCCTGACCGATCTGGATTAATATGGGCCTCTGACATTGGCTCGGGCATAACATCGAACCTTTTACCCAATCAAACGCAGGGGCCTTCCTCATTTGAGGAATTGTCTGTAGAAAGAGTAGCCAAAGCACTGACGAAAGGGAGACAAGACGGAGCACCAGGCCCGAATGGCCTGCCGCAGAGGCTATTCAAATCCGACGCCCCTTTCTGGTCCAAGGTGCTATTAAATCTCTTTAACTATACCCTGAGCCACCAAATCATTCCGGACTCCTGGAGGGGTGCTATTATCCACCCCATCTTTAAAGCCGGAGCACGAGGCAACCCGAGCAACTACAGATTAATTGCCTTGTTGGACATAGAGGCAAAGCACTTTGCAGGTCTCATTTTGGAGGATCTCAGACAATGGGCAAAGGATAAAAATCTGATTCCTTTAAATCAGACAGGGTTCGTTGCCAAATCAGGAACAATGACAAACTTATTGGCAATCTCCACCATCATTGACAAAGCCCATACAAATTCCAGGATGCTTTTTTGTTGCTTTGTCGATTTCAAGGCAGCATTTGACAGGGTGCCTAGGGCTGTTCTGTGGCAAAAACTGAAACAGTGGGGAATCCCAGATAATATCCTGAATCCCATAATCTTGCTGTATACCAACACATGGGTTCGAGTGAAGTTAGTGTCTGGCGCGCACCTCTCCCGGAAAATCTGGACCTTTCGTGGTGTCAAACAGGGATGCGTGCTGGCTCCCCTTCTCTTCAATCTATTTATTGCGGACCTATCAAGCTCCCTAGAGAAAGTTATTAGCCATCCACCAAAAGTAGGAGGCACGGCATTATGCAATCTCTTATATGCCGACGACTTGGCACTGTTCAGTCTCACTAGAGTGGGGCTACAGAGACTCCTGGACGCCTTAACGCAATATACGGTTAACAACCAGTTAGAAATTAATATGAAAAAAACTATGGTTGTTCCGTTTGGCAAAAAATGCTATAGCGGTGGAGGCTGGTCAGTAAACAAAGAAACCATCTCTATCGGCAAATCATACAAATACTTGGGGGTCCATTTGGACTCCAGGGGCAGTTTCACCAAACAGAGCACTGTGATTGCAGCCAAGGCTACAGCGCTAATGATATCCTTGGCTAAGCTCTCGAGGAGACTCTCAGGCCCCACGGTTTTGCCCCTATTGGAAGTGCTCAGAGCAAAGATCGGGCCCACACTTTCGTATGGCATAGAGATCTTTAAGGGAAAAATGAATAATTCCTTAAATAAACTGACAACTAAGCTCTATAAGAAATTGCTTCATTTGCCGAGTTCCTCCTCGCCAGCACAGGTCAGATTAGAGCTGGGCTTAACTAACTATGAATCCTCTAATGCTGGCTCATATCTTAACCTGATCCACAAACTAAGACAGGCAGAAGCTGGTACTCTGGAACTCTTGGTCTGGAACGAAATCAGTATGAGCAATCCGGGGGGAACATTCGGCCGCCTCCTAAATGACTATATACAACAAATATCTGCTGCGGATCTGTGGGCCCTTAATCCAAGCCAGACTGCCTTCAAAAATACAATCAAAAAAGCTACAAGATGGAAATCCCTGAACATGGACAAAGCTCTCCTTGCGAAACGCAGTCATGCTTGGGCAGTAATTAACTGCTATAAACGACTATCCCCGGCAATTTACCTTTCAACAACATTCCCCTATCATCTAAAGCGATGTTTGATCGCCCTAAGACTGGGAGACTGGCGCTTCCTTCAAAACCTCCCTGTTTGGCGGCAAAAAAGGGCTGAGCAAACGTGCAGAGGGTGCGGATCAGCAAACGAAACTTTTCTGCACGTGCTTTGTATATGCCCTTGTTTTATCCTCCAACGCAGACGCCTACTTAGGCCGGAATGGAACAGACTGGGAGTTCGGACTTGTAGACACGCAATTATTGCTGCTCTGTCCATAGAGAACACTGTTTTAAACATAAAATTGGCCAAATTTGTTCAGCATGCTTATAGTCTTTTAGAAAAATTGGACCATTGTGCAGAATAATATGTAGTTAATTTCATCTGCTTTTTCTGGGAGTGCTAATCACTAAACTGACACGTTGCTGTAAGCACTGTTAAGCAGGTCCCATTTTATCTTGTTCTTATTAATCTCTTTTAAGTTATAAGACTGTATTAATGCGCTGGAAGAATCTTTTAAAGATATGTTTTTTATATATCTAAATAAAGTATATTATTATTATTATTACATATACTTTGTCTGTAAAAAAAACCCCGTTCAATCCGGGGTAGCTGGTGCACTGGGCAGCGTTCAAACAGCACCAATACATTTGATGAGGAAATCAACAGGACACTCAAAATATCTGACTCCAATTTATAAAAATAAACTGTAATTTTATACACATTTTTTGATTAACACATTTTGTTATTGAGTTTTATGCCGTGAGAGTAAAGAATATTGTAACACACATTTGACCTATCCAAGAAAGTTACATAATGCGATTGCAAAGCATTGTCATTCAGTTGATGCAACACATCATTACAGTGCAGAAGCAACAATGACACTCCCACCCATAAGCAGTACCATGGAGTTATTGGCCCAGCCACTTCCCTCATACTCGCCCCGTGTTTAAGGGGGCAGCCCCTGGTCTCATAGAGCAGTTTGTCTTGAAGCGCACACCAATCCACCCCTTCTGGTGCCAGTGTGAGAGTGTGGGAGCTGAAGAAGATCTCCAATGGGCAGCGATATCTCGTTTAGCGACCATAAGGAGAATTCCCCAGGAGTGATTCGTCAGCCTTTGTACCCTCCTGGGCATGAGGGGGGCAGAGGGGGACCTCCCATCCCTGCATCTTGGTTAATTCTCCCACTACTGCAGACCAGAACCTTTCAATTGTGTGGCAGGGCCAAACCACATGATAAAAATCAGCAGGAGCATCACCACACTTAGGTCATGAGGGCTCGGGATGCAGTCCCGACCTGTGGAAACAAGCTGGAGAGAGATAGGCACTATATAAGTAGTATGTCTGGATCAGGCGTAACTTGGAAGAGGTTATGACCATCCTTGGCGTCATCAGTGCATTATGCCAGTCATCCTCAAGAGGCCTCAGCCACGCTTTCCATCGGCCCCTGAGGTGGTTTAGGGTGCTTTTGTGTATTAATTTTCAAGGTTCAGTAAATTTTTTAGACTCCCCCCCCCCCCCCCCCCCCCCTCCCTTTGCCCAAATCACCATCAACAGCTTAGCCTCTAGTGTACAAAACTTCGGGAGCGAGTCAGTTTGAGAGAGATTTGACTAAAGTGTATGTATTAGTTGGAGGTATTTATAAAATTGTGCATGGGTCAAGGCATATGTGGTTTGGCATTCCTGATATGAGCACATATGGGTCCTTGACAAGACGTCCCTAAGCTGTGAGAGCCCAATAAGGTCCCATTATCCAAAACCCTGTAGAAACGCTACACCTCTCAGCCAGGTACCATGCCAGAAAGGTTTTTGCACTGTGAGTTTGGAGTCCCATAGGTGTGCTGTAAAGCTCCCCTCCATGCCTGTAGGGACAATTTGGTCACTGAGGGTGTAGAGGTAGGAATAGGAGAACCGTGTAGCATAGACAAAAATTGGGGGAATCCGATTTAGGGTTTGCTTCAGATGACAGGATCTGACTCGCCCCCTTAAACCAATCATGGATAATCAGGAGGTGTGAAGCTAAGAGTTCTCCTCCAGGGGATACTCATTAATAATCATAAGCACTGAATATTCCCGCCTATGTGCGGGGAACCCGGAAATAATACAAATTATATATGAACAACATATATACATATATATATATATATATATATATATATATAATTTTTTTCTCTTAACAATGCAGCCCCCATATACGAGGCTAAACAATGCAATAATAAAATAAATACTGTGCAAACACATAACTGAACCACAGGAGGGCAAGTATCACTTGAACTCTTTTTAATGACCACCACTCATGAAACCTGCAAAAAGAGCAGGCATTGTTGGCCTACAGGCTGCATTGTAAGCCAATAGCCTAGAAAATGAAAGCAGTTGTAAAAAAACTGGCACCGTGCCTTTAAGGCAGCCATGACCCCTAGCTTCCCATCATGCCTCAGGGGTGACAGTTAGGTCTGTTGTTCTTTCCGGGTCCTTCAGTCCGGACCCTGGATTTCACAGCTCTGTGCTTTTTGACTTTTTTGTCAAAGTAATCTAAACTTTTTAAGGTTTTCTACTTTTCACTCGACATCTTTTTGTCTTTGGAGTGAAGTGTAACCAGTTTTTTGGCAGAAAGTGGTTTTATTTCTGTCAGTATGCCTTCACTTTTTGATCCTTGCCCCTCCTGTGGCAAGAAGAAGGCCAAGTCTGACACACATTCTGTGAGTATCCTCGGCCTCCCGGACTCTCACTCTCCAGAGAGCTGTCCACATTGTAAAACATTTTTCAGAAGAATTCTCAAGGATAGAGAGAGAATTAGTTTATATGGACTCTCTGAAAGAGGTAGGTCTCCTGTGAGGCAGGAGAAAAAGAGACCACGATCAACTTTGAGAAGCAAGATACCAGTCTGTTCACCTTTGGCGTCTGGATCAGTGTTGAACCTACCGCCGGCGAAGAAGCAGATGTTGTTGTCGAAGTCTTCAGCAGTGCAGTCGCATCTTTCAACTCAAGACCGAAGACCACGGCTTCAACGTCGAGTCAGGTAAAATACCCTCCGTTGACATCAACCAGTTGTCAGTCAACATCGAGGAACAGGTCTCCCTCTCCGTTGGCGTTGGCCAAACGTTCGACGTCGAGGCAGGGCACTCCGTGACCGCACATCCTTAAGCAGTTGACGTCGAGGCACAAGTCTCCGACAAAATCTGTACATAGATCGACGTCGAGTCATAAAACGCCATCTCCGGCTTCGAAGCAGAGGACTCCGTCGGCTTCATCCCAGAGAAGATCAACTTCGAGACACCAGTCTTCGGCGCACAGGCGTTCAACGTCAAGGCAGAGGTCTCCATTGACATAAGCGCAGAGATGCTCGTCGAGGCAGAAGACTCCTCCGACGGCAAGACAGTCAACGTCGAGGCAGAGGTCTCCGCCGACAACATCACGAAGACGGTTGACGTCGAGACAGGTCTTGGTCGACAGTACCACAAAGGCGTTCAACGTCGAGACAGAGGTCTCCGTCGACGTCAGGGCAGCGACGTTTACCATCGAGACAAGGGACTCCGTTGGCGTCCAAACTCCGACGTTCAACGTCGGAGCACAAATCTGCTACAGGCTCATGCTCAGTGAGCTTTCTACATTGCCGTCACCACCGTAGAGGGCAGAATCTACCCGCACGTAATCAAGCCATTCTTCTTTCTCTTCTTCAAGATCACCGGTGGTCATTTCAACATCACATAGCCTGGCGTCTTCACCTGTATGACCCCGTCCAGTTGAGGATCCTGCAAAAACAAAGAAGCAGAAATCTCCATCTGCACATCGCTCATGTTCACATTAGGCTCCTGTGAGGGAAGAGAGATGAAAATCTCCATCAGTACACCTCTCTCCCAGATGGTGGTTTCCTCTGCATAACAGGCAGAAAGTGGATGCTGTACAATCGAGAGGTGTTGAGGACTATTCCAGCCCTTTGCAGAGGTCTCCTCTAACCGGTCTTGTGCAAGCAGCAGATCGCTCTCCTACTACTCCATCGAGGGGTAGAGATCGAACGCATACTCCTGCTCGCTCTTCAAGAAGACGATCCAGATCTCGAGAACAAAAGATAAGACACAGGTCTCCAACAAGTTCACCCTCTTCCACCCATTCCTCGAAGAGGGACAACTCCCAGACTCTGACAGACCGCCCACCTTCAAGAATCTCTCCGGTGGATGACGTCGTTACTTTTCATGATGTTCTATCCAGAGGGGCGAACAAATCAAACATCACCATGTCTACTCAGCAAAGCTTGTCCTCAGTCATATTCGAGACTTTGCATCAGAGATCAGCAGCCAAATCATTGCTACCTCTGGTCCTGGGGTCTGCTCCAGCTGATAATGGACATTTTTCTGACACCAGCGACTCTCAAGGCCGTGCCAGCGACAATTGTGAAGAAATACTGGCCTCCTGAAGAAGACCCTTTATTTCTCAGATCTGATCCCCCACCAGATTCTATTATAGCCGCGACTAAGAAAACGCATGCAGTAGCCTCCTCATCTACAGTTCCACCAGACAAGGAGGGCAGTACAAAGGATGCATGGACAAGAAATGTCTGTGGCACGTCAGCCTTCATGATGAAGGTCTCCAGTGCTTCGGCCCTGTTGGGGCACTATGGCAGATCTTTGTGGAACTCCCTTCACAGGTTCACAGCGAAGCTATCCAGGGAAGATAGCAGCGATATTGAGGAAATTGTGCAGAAAGGCACCTTGGTGGCAAACCAAGGGATCTGCGCCGCAGCTCATGGAGCAACGCTGTCTGCGCACTCCTATGCACATGGAATCAGCACCAGAAGATCATCCTGGCTCCGTCTTACTGCACTTAAACCGGAAGCGCAGTCCCGGATTCTCAATCTCCCTTTTACAGGCTCATCCTTGTTTGGCACTCACACTGATGAGGAGATGTCGAGGATGAAGTCAGAACTCGATACCCTGAAAGCGGTTGGACTTGAGAAGAAGAAAGAGTTCCGGCGCCGTTATAGGCCCTAAGATCGGCGGCCCTTCCGTCAGAGGCTGCGAACCCCTTGTTGGCAGAGGCAACAGCAGGTTCAAACGAAGTCCCATTACCAGGGTCGTCGTCCCCCCAGAGGAAGAGGAACCCCTTGTCAGTTGACTACCTCAGCAAAAACACCAACTAAACAATGATTGTCCGCTCCCTCAATCACTGTTTTCCACTGCAGTAGGGTAAGTATTGCCAATCACCTAAAGGAGTGGCAGAGTATTACATATTTATTTATTTAAAATGTTTTGTATAGCGCTGTCTGGACCCTAGGGTATAGGAGCGCTTTACAAGGAAACATCAATTTAAGCAAAACATAAGTGTTATTAGAATAAATTCAGGCGAATTGAGGAAAAATTTAAGTAAATGGTATGCTATAATGACCATAACGATAGTGTAAAACAACGAAGTGTATGAGAGTCAAGGACTAAAGATAACAAAATTACAGGGTAGTATGGTTCAAAGAGAAAGAGCAGGAAGTGCGGTAGTAGAGACACAATAAGGGATAGGGGGAAACTTTTGAGGGAGGAGGAATAAAATGGGGAGGAAGAAGATGCGCAGGGATCATGTGGAAAAGAACAATGAGCAAAAGGGGGATTTGGGTTGAGTGAGATGGGAGTGTAGAGATAGCTAGTGTGGACGTGGGGTGAGGGAAGTTTACAGTAGGATAGCGGGGAGAGGCCAAGAAAGAGAGAAGGTCAAGAGATCTTAACTCTTCTAAATGAAAAAAAAGAGATGAAGTAAATAGGATAGGGGAGAATTAGGAGGGAGTGGGGGGGGGGAAGCAGAAAGAAGGGAGGGTGAAAAAGAAAAATTGAGAGAAGCAGAGTAAATATGGACAAGTGTTAAGCGCAGGGAATTAAGGGCTCAAGTAATAGTTGAGAAGGTGCAATTTCAGGGCTTTTTTGAAGCTATAGTAGGAGGGGTTGCAGCGTAGTTCAATGGGGAACGAATTCCAGATGGATGGCACATTTCCAGTGAAGGAGCGTGATTGGGTGGCTTTTCTATTTAGGAGAGGAGAGATGAGGATGAGGTTGTCAGTGCTTCGCAAATCTCAAGAGGTGCCAGCTTTTTGAAGTTTCTCAGATAGGTATTGAGGGGTGTTTTGGTGAAGTGCTTTATGGGTGAATCAAGAGGTTTTGTAGGTGGATCTACCTTCAACGGGGAGCCATTTGAGGGATTTACGGACAGGAGAAATGTGCTCGAAACGTTTGCAATCCGTGATGAGCCTCGCTGCAAGATTGAAGGCCGATTTAATTGGAGCTAAATGTATTTTAGGAGTTCCCTTGAGGATAGCATTACCATAGTCAATTCTCGAAAGGGCAAGTGATTGGACCACAGAAGTACTCGTTGGGGATAAAGGGTTTTATTTTTTTGAGGTGTTGTAGTGTGAAGAGGGCACTCTTGGCAGCATTTTTTATGCGTGGCATGAGACTGAGGTTCTGGTCAATGCTGATCCTGAGGGATTTAACTGAGCTGGATAAGGTGAGAGAGCAGTTAACCCCTTCGAAGCTAATGACGAGCTGGGCTCGTCATGGCGCTTACCTGCCGTGCGCGGATGACAAGGCCAGCTCGTCATGAAATAAAGTAAAACAGCAATTCCCAGCGCAGGAGGGGAAAACGCCTAGCAGCCATGTGGTTAAGAAGCAGTTAAGAGCATTCAGGTCAGAGATCCAGGACTGGATGGGGAGTGAGTTGTTTTTAGGCAAGAAGAGGATGATTTCAGTTTTTTAAGGGTTAAGTTTAAGGTGGTTGCAGTGGAACCAGGATTGAATCTTAGTCAAGGTGTCATTGAGGCGTAAGATATCAGAACGTGATTTAATCTTACAATAGATTTGGGTGTCATCAGCGTAAAGGTGGTAGTTGGTTCCGGATTGTTTAAGAATGAGGGTAAGGGACTCCACGAAGAGGTTGAACAAAGCGGGAGAGAGTATAGATCCTTGGGGGACACCAAGGGAGATGGGTTTAGGTTTGGAGAGGCAATCAGAAATGTTAATCTGGTGGGACCTGTGTTGGAAAAAGGTATAAAACCATTGGAGTACAGAACCATTGAGTCCAAAACGGTCTTTTAGAGTGTTAAGTAGGGCAAAATGATTGACAGTATCGAACGCCGCAGAGAGATCAAGAAGGATAAGAAGGGAGGCTTCACCTTTGTCAAGGGATTGGTGTAAGTCGTCAATTACTTAAATCATGGCAGTTTCAGTGCTGCAGCCTTTTCTGAAACCGGATTGAAAGGGATCCAAAAGATTGAAGGAGGAGATATGGTTGTCTAATTGTAGAAGGACGCATTTTTCAAGGAATTTAGAGAGCAAAGGGAGATTAGAAATAGGCTGGAGATTGTTAAGGTCATTAGGGTCTGCCTGAGGGTTTTTGAGGTTGGGGGTGATTTGACCAAGCTGAAGGGAGATCGGTACTCACACAGAGGATAATGAAGAATTAATAATGTTTGTCCAATAGGGGGCAATGATGTGTTTTAAATCTTGAACAAGGTTAGCAGAGAGTGGGTCTTTGGTGTGTGAGGAGGGTTTGAGCTTAGAAATAATGTTAAGGACCTCGCGTTCTGAGACCGGTTGGAAGTTAAGCCAGGAGGCGTTATTTTTTTGGTGAGGGTAAGGAGGGGTCAAGATCAGGCGAGGGGCAGATAAGGTGGATAGAAGAGGCAGTGGAATTGGAAGTGGCGAAGGAGTAATCCAAGTGGGAGGGGTAGGAGGAGGGTAAGGTAATGGAGGGGAGAGTGGATGAGGTGAAGGATTGGCCAATCTTGTTGACTTTGTCATTGAAAAATTGGCAATTTCTTCACATTTATCGATTGAGGCCAGTAATTTGGGGGGGCAGAAGCTGTTTGATTTTTGACATTTCTAAACAGCTCACAGGGCCTGTTTTTGGCCCTATCTAATTGAGAGCGGAAGAAGGAGGCTTTTACGTCAAGAATGTGTTTTTTATATTTGGACCTGGCAGATCTTAGGAGGGTTAGATTAGTTGGGGACGGGTTTTGTCTCCATACGCGTTCAAACTTTCTAAGCGAACGTCTATCACTGTTGAGATCAGAGTTGAACCAGGTTTTTGAGGAGTAGTTTTTTTGTGTTTTTAATTTAGCCAGGGCAATTAGGTCAAGGACCTTAGTTATGGATTTGT
Organism: Lissotriton vulgaris; assembly: GCF_964263255.1. Taxonomy (NCBI): domain Eukaryota; kingdom Metazoa; phylum Chordata; class Amphibia; order Caudata; family Salamandridae; genus Lissotriton; species Lissotriton vulgaris. Next base: position 343,332,582 of record NC_141698.1, on the reverse strand, counting down.
TAAAATGCTCAGTGAGGTCATTTGCATTTAGGGCGAGGGGGGATGTGCTGTAGTTGGGCCTTGATTTTGGATTCTAATTCTTCAGGGGTGATGAGGTGAAGGTTTCTAATAAAATTTTCTTTTAGTGGGTTGGGGGGGGGGGGGGGTATTGTGTTGGTGATCGAAAAGAGGATGAGGTGATGTCTGACCAGTCAATAGGGATAATGTTGGTCAAGGAGGCCAGATCTTTGTCAGCATTGATAGCGTCTAGGGTGGCCACTTTGATGTGGGTCGGCACATGTCAAAGTTGTGTCAGGGCATTAATGTCCAGCAGATCAGTTAGGAGGTTAACAGAGGGGTCATCCTTTTTGTTCCAGTGGAGGTTAAAGTCTCCTAGGAAGAGGTGCTTAGAATTGGAAAGCGAGGCATGGATAATGAGATCAGACAATTCTTCAACAAACGAAAGAGAGTCACCTGGGGGGTGGTAAATATTGTGTAAGCGGATTGGAAGAGATCCTGGGACCTTAAGTTCAACACCAAGGTACTCGTACGTAGTGTGATCTGAGTTGTTGATAAGGGAGAGTTGGAGATAATTTTTATTAATAATGGCTAGCCCTCCTCTTATTCTGTCCGGTCTATCCTATCTAAGGATGGAGTAGCCAGGAGGTGAGAGCAGGTATAGAATAGAAGAGGAGTGGGCATTTAGCCAAGTTTCAGTTAGGAAGGCGATGTCTATGTCTTCTCTCAAGATGGTTTCGCCTATTTCAGTTGCATGACGAGCCGCAGATTGGCAATTAACCAACAGGCAAGCCAGGGGTTTAGGTATACTTTTGGGGGGAGGGCAAGTATGGATAAGAGTAAGTTCAGAGGGTGGTCTGGGTGAAGCTGGGGATGTAGGGATTCTGCTGGTACCCAAGATAACTGGAATGGTTGAGAGAAGGGCAGGAGGGGATGTAGACGGGGGTATTGGAGGGAGAGAGGTGCAGAGGTCAGGGCGGTCGGTTGAGGCGGAGTTGGTCGGGGTGGAGGGGATGGGACTCAGATGTTGGGGGTATGAGGTGGATGTCAGACTAGAGTTCTGGGGACATGACCCAATGGGGGGTGGAAAGTGAAGGGAGAGAGTAGTCTAATCGGAGTGCTGAAAGTTCCGCTGATAGGGTGGCGAGATGGAGTTCTATGTTGAAAAGGGTAGTGGAAAGAAGAGATGGGGGAGGAGGGTTGGGAAGTTAGTGGGGAGAATAGAGTGTTCCAAGTTAGTCCTGGGGGTGAGCGTTGGGATGGGGGGCCTGTTGGGGGTATAGAGGGGGGATGAGGGTAGAGGCTGACAGTGGGTTTTCCGGTTGTGAGAGGGCATTGATGGGAATTGAGGTAGTTAAGGGTGAGTGAGTCAGTCAAGGTAGAAAGGAAAAGGGAATAAGTGGGGGAAGCGGAGACTAGGACGGTGTGTCAATCACAGCAAAGAAAAGCTAGCAAAGAAGGGGGTAGGTAGGGGAGTCCAATGTCGATTATAGTGAGGGAACAGTGGAGAGAGACGCAGTGAGGAAGTGGGGATGGAAAGTGCTGGTAGCTAGTTGAAGAAAGTATGGAAGGCAAATTGGGCAAGCTGTTGTATGCTAGGGATAGTTAAAGAAAAATAGAACATCCAAGTGAGGTCACAACTATGAAGGGAAGTGTAAAGACATAGGATAAACAATGACATAAAGACGTAGTATAAACAATAGGCAATAACTCCTAAAAATAAAATACAATAAGATTAAAGATAAAAATATAACTTAATCAAATCAGATGAAGATATCTAAGAAGTATAGCTATGCAGATCACCCATAACAGATATCAACAAATAAGTTGAGTGGGATAAGCTAAATTAAGTAACAAAATATTATAGAGCATGAGGGTGTACAGGAATCTCCACAAAACATCAGTATGTATAAGAAAAACTGTCTAGGTAGAGTTCGAATAGGGAGGAACTGTCGAGGAATGAAAAATCAGGGAGAAGGTACCAGTATAGTCCTATTATAGTGTTCATGAACTGGTGAGCAAGAACCCTTGAAGAGGAAGGGGAGGAGATGATGCAAGGAAGGAGGCCGGGGACAAAATTCTGGGGAGTTCTGGGGACATGACCCAATGGGGGGTGGAAAGTGAAGGGAGGGAGTAGTCTAATCGGAGTGCTGAAAGTTCCGCTGATAGGGTGGCGAGATGGAGTTCTATGTTGAAAAGGGTAGTGGAAAGAAGAGATGGGGGAGGAGGGTTGGGAAGTTAGTGGGGAGAATAGAGTGTTCCAAGTTAGTCCTGGGGGTGAGCGTTGGGATGGGGGGCCTGTTGGGGGTATAGAGGGGGGGATGAGGGTAGAGGCTGACAGTGGGTTTTCCGGTTGTGAGAGGGCATTGATGGGAATTGAGGTAGTTAAGGGTGAGTGAGTCAGTCAAGGTAGAAAGGAAAAGGGAGGCTAACTGATTAAGAGGGGGCAGTTAGTTGAAGTGGGGGAACTTGAGGTTGCAGCGAGGGCAGAGGAGGGAACGGCAAGAAGGGATTGAGGGTAGATCGAGGTGAGCTGAGCAGCTTTGGGGCTGTGAGTGGGGGAAGAAACTGTGGAGGGGGATGTTTGTTGGTTTGAGAGTCTCGCTGGGATGGTTGTTGTAGTGAGGAGCACAGGTGAAGGAGAGGTGTTAGAGGCTTGAATTAGTGGGAATTCAATTGAGGTGGTAGGGTCATGGGGAGGGTTGGAGCTTGGGGGAGAAGACAAGGGGATTTCTTGAGTAGGCGGGATGAGGGGAAAGGGGGAGGGTTAGAGAGGAATAGAGATAGGTAACTGAAATGTTGATCAAAGATGGTGAGGTGGTTGTCAGAAGCTTGAAAGGGGATATTGTCAGATTTGAATATGGAGATGTCAATATCACCTGGGAAGGAAGGGGAGGGGGTTGTCGAAAGTTTCAGTCCGTACGGGATTTTGCAAGAATTCGTTAAGGGGAGGTGTAGGAGGAAGATACTTTTCCATTTAGAGGGGCGTTTGGTGTAGAAGATGTAGTTAGTTTTGATAATGGAGGTGAGGCTGCAGTAGTTATCCACAAACAAAGTTTCTTGGTGAAGTTTTAAAAGTTTGTGCTTAAAAATTTTCTTAGTGTTTTTGGGGAGGGTATGAGGGTAGAGGATAGACCAGGCGTTAGGACCATGTCTGGTGAGGGAAGGATCATGAGCTATGAAGGGAGCAGTGTGAGGAGGCATGATAATTCAGAGTTATTGAAGTCCTTAAGAGATGGGAGGAGTGTGGGAGTGGAACTAAGAGTGGGATGCCAGATGGAGGAGGTTGAGAGAGGAGGGAGAGGAAGGGTCAATGTTACATAGAGAGAGCTAACAGAGGAGGGAAAAAGAGACTGACAAAGAAGAAGGTGGGTAGTGGAGTCAAACGTCGAATGTAGTGACAGAACCATGGAGAGTAAGAGTAAAGGGAGCGAGTAGAGAATAAGTGGGGGAAGCGGAGACTAGGACTGCGTGTCAATCACAGCAAAGAAAAGCTAGCAAAGAAGGGGGTAGGTAGGGGAGTCCAATGTCGATTATAGTGAGGGAACAGTGGAGAGAGACGCAGTGAGGAAGTGGGGATGGAAAGTGCTGGTAGCTAGTTGAAGAAAGCATGGAAGGCAAATTGGGCAAGCTGTTGTATGCTAGGGATAGTTAAAGAAAAATAGAACATCCAAGTGAGGTCACAACTATGAAGGGAAGTGTAAAGACATAGGATAAACAATGACATAAAGACGTAGTATAAACAATAGGCAATAACTCCTAAAAATAAAATACAATAAGATTAAAGATAAAAATATAACTTAATCAAATCAGAGGAAGATATCTAAGAAGTATAGCTATGCAGATCACCCATAACAGATATCATCAAATAAGTTGAGTGGGATAAGCTAAATTAAGTAACAAAATATTATAGAGCATGAGGGTGTACAGGAATCTCCACAAAACATCAGTATGTATAAGAAAAACTGTCTAGGTAGAGTTCGAATAGGGAGGAACTGTCGAGGAATGAAAAATCAGGGAGAAGGTACCAGTATAGTCCTATTATAGTGTTCATGAACTGGTGAGCAAGAACCCTTGAAGAGGAAGGGGAGGAGATGGTGCAAGGAAGGAGGCCGGGGACAAAATGGACTCTAGAGAAATCACAAGATACTCTAAGAGATCATGCCAAAGATACAAATGGTAGAATGGAGGTCAGGTAAACTCTCGATTCCACCAAGGGACACTAAAATGCAGTCAGGTCAGGCGTCTGATACGTATATTCATAGACATACCCCAGCAAGAGCCATATCCCAGGATCTCTGCAATTAAAAACTTACTTCACAAATTGAGTAGCAGATCGCCACAGGGGTCCAGAGGCAATAGTCACTGGTGGCTGTAAGAGAATTGAAAGAAATCGCTCTTTCTTTTCCACTCCCACTCTCTCAGCTTGGGAGCAGCACCAGCCAGTAACATTAGGAGACTCCTTGGGCTTACCGGAGGCGGGATGTCATATTCTAGGCCGTCAAAGTCCTCACTTCACTCGATCAGGGACGCGCAACATAGACCAATGGGTATTAACTACGCTGCAGAATGGGTACGCTCTACGTTTTCGACAACTGCCTCCTCGATCCCACCAGCAAAAACATTATGTCACCAGATAAAAATACTGCAGCGGGAAGTAACTATCCTTCTAAGAAAGACCGCCATCGAGAAGGTTCCTACAGCGCAAAGAGGTCAAGGAGTATACTCAAGATACTTCCTAGTGAAGAAGTGTTGAAAGTCCGAAATCAGGCCTATTCTAGACCTTCGGATACCCAACAAGTCCATCAGTGTTTTGGTTCTTCATCAAATATATCCACATCTACAGCAGGGAGATTGGATGTGTTTGCTGGATCTGCAAGATGCATACTTTCATGTCTCATACAATCCCTCCTCACAGGAAGTTCCTGCGTTTTCTGGTGGGGTCCTCCCATTATCAGTTCAAGGTGCTGCCCTTAGGGTTGAAATCAGCTCCCGGAGTGTTCACGAAGTGCATGGCAGTAGTGGCAGCCGCTCTACAACGCAGGGTCATCTTTGTGTATCCCTATCTCTACAACTGGCTTCTGAAAGGTCCCTCTCCCCAGAGCGTGAGGAACCATTTTCAACAATGTCTAGACCTTAGCAGCAGCTGGGTCTCCACGTAAACTTCAAAAAATCGACTCGGCATCCCATGCAAAGAATTCACTAACTGGGGGCAACAATAGACTCTGAAATAGGAAAAGTGTTTCCTTCGGAGGATAGACTATTATTGATCTCACTAAAGGGCAAGCAGATCCTACGCAACAACTTGCCTTCAGTCCATCAGGTTGCATCTCTTCTAGGATCAATGGCATCCTGCATTTTTCTGGTACCCAATGCCAGGTTGAGAATGCGTCCCTTACAACAGGATCTGGAGGACAAGTGGGATCAAAGAGCGGCTCGGTGAGAAGACAGGATACAACTGTCTCATGCAGCCAGAGCATCAATACCATGGTGGGTGAGAGAGGAGAATCTTCCGGTAGGGTTTCCATTCCATCAGGCTCCTCCCTCCCAATCATAGATCACGGATGCCTCCCTCCAGGGTTCGTGAGCTCACATGGGGTCACTCCAGACTCAAGGTCGATGTTTAACAAAGGAGCAGTTGTACCACATCAACATGCTGGAGTTGAGGGCGGTGCATCTGGCTCTCAAGGATTTCCTCCCTTCGATTCAGACTAATTCCATTCTAGTACAGATGGACAATACGGCCACCATGTACTACCTGAGCAGACAGGGAGGAACTCGATCGAAAACTCTATCGCTGGAAGCTCAGGCCCTCTGGCATTGGCTCTTAGAGAGAAATCTATTGATAACAGCAATGCACCTACCAGAGAGTAGAATTCATAGGCAGACGCTCTCAGTCGGCACTTTGAGGACCAGCAGTACTGGGTTCTAAACGACAAAGTTGTCGAGGACATTTTCCAAGAATGGGGTAGTCCAAGCATTAATCTGTTCGCGGACAACACAAACAAAAAATGCAGAGACTTTGTCTCAAGGTACTACCGGCCAAGGTGGAAGGGGAATGCCCTTTTGATCAGCTGGTCAGGGGCATTTGTGTACGCCTTTCCACCTCTTCCACTCATCCCGAAGGTGGTGACCACGAGGATAATTCTAATTGCTCCGTACTGGCCCAGACAGTGGTGGTACCCGGACCTTCTGCACCTGTCAGAATGCCCACACAGGAGACTGCCTTGCAGAACGGACTTGCTGTCCAAGATAAACGGGAGCAGTCATCACCCCGAACTTCCCTCACTGAAGTTGGCAGCATGGCTCCTGAGGTCCTCCAGTTTGGTCATTTAGAATGTCCTCAAGTCTGCATGACCATCTTGAAAGAAGCTAGAAGGCCCTCCAAAAGGCAATCCTATGCTTTTAAATGGAAACTGTTTTTCTTATGGTGTGTACAAAATAATTGTAATCTTACCAAACGGCAGGAGGAAGTGATTTTACCATATCTGCTTCATTTAGCCAAGGCAGGCCTTAAATTCACTACCACTAAGGTGCAACTGGCTGCCATTACGGCATACTGGCGTTCTCCTTCTCAACCGTTCTTTTTTCAGCTATAGGTAGTGAAGGATTTTTTACAAGGCCTAAAGAAGGTCTACCCTCCTGTTCGGCCTCCTTCACCTCCCTGGGAATTGAACTTGGTTGTATCTAAATTGTTGGGTCCCCCATTGGAGCCTATCCACAAAGCAACCCTTCAACACCTTACGTGAAAGGTAGCTTTCCTAGTGGCGATTACCTCAGCTCGCAGGTTGTGCAATATACAAGCCCTGCTCAAAAGAGCCATACTCCGTGTTCCATCTAAATAGAGTTGTTTTAAGAACCCACCCCTCCTTCCTTCTGAAGGTGGAGTCAGATTTCCATTCCAACCAAACCATTTCACTACTAACCTTGTTTCCTAATCCCTCTACTCCAGCTGAGAGGTCACTCCACTTTAAAGTTTAAAGAAAATCTGATCAACTATTCATTAATTATGATTAGATCAGAACAGGTTTTCCAGCCTCCAAGCATTCCATCTCAAGATGGATAGTTTCATGTATCAATTTGGCTTACCAGTTAGCACAGAAGCCTCTTGGGGCTACACCCAAGGCTGATTCCACGAACGGAAAAGCGACCGCAACTGCTTTCCTCGATATTGTGCAGATTTCTTAGATCTGTAAAGCAGCTACTTGGAGATCTGTACATACATTTACAATACTTTATTGTCTTGATTCAGATACCAGAGCAGACACCGAAGTAGGCCAAGCCTCCTAGAGGAATCTCTTCAAACACTGATAATTATGGTTGTCTGTTGGGTCATTCCGTCTCATTTGCCTGCAGGTGGAAGATGGGCTTGCTATTCTATTCAGTGCTTATGACTATTGATGAGGAACTGAGGTACCAGGTTTTTAGGAACCCGGTGGTGCCAGGGGATAACACCCGAAGACCTCTGAGTTCTCCCTGTTTCGGACCACAGAAACCAAGAGTCTTCTAGGTGAAGTCAAAGATCTAGTTTTATTGGCTGCAACCAAGTAACGAGCATCCTAGAAGCACAACAGCACGAGTTGCGTGTTCTCAGGAGACTGTTCGTTTGTACAGAACCAGCCTTCTCCTTTTATACACAATATTACACTTCAGGCAAGAATTCCTTGTTTTATGATGCAACCATAGACATATTTGTACAATAAAGAAAGAGCGAAGTCATGCTGCCTAACCCACAATTTCGTGTGTCCAGTTTGTGATAGATGGTCCAGCCTGGCCCAGAACTACCATCAGATATCGATGACACCCCAATAAAGTCGGTCACCTCCTCATCGTAAAACTAGCCATAAACAAGAAAACAGGGACAGGTGTGTGTATGATAAAACAGGGTTTGGATGTAGTGAATAGTTTATGACATGTTGCGCTTTGATGTTATCTCACTCGGCCACTGGGCGAGGGACTGCCCAAAAAGGTTTGGCTGGAGGCAGTGGAGTCAGCTCGGCCAGGTCATGAAGAAGTCAGTGAAAGGTGGACGTGTCCTTTGGATCAAACTCGGCCTTAATCAATTGACTATATGAGGGCAAGCCATAAGATGGATGCCGTTCACAAAATGGAGTCTGGGGGTTCAGGACAAGAACAGTGATTTAAGGGTGATAGCATCACTCGATCGTGACGCAAATACACAGGCACAATGTCCTGATCATTACCGGTCTATTGATACCAAATTCGTCGTGGTATGATGATATTTTCAGCACGAGTGTTTTTAGGCCTTGGTACACCATTATGACAGGGTCCGGAATTTTGAGAACCACAGATCCCCTGGAAGAGAAGGATAAGGTACTGACCTCTAATCCTAGTTCTCTTCCAGGGGTATCCTCATCAAAGTCATAAGCAACCCACCCGCCTCCCCAGTCAAATGAGACAGTTTTTTCTTGTTTGGTTAGGCTTTATCTTTGTGTCCTAATCTTTGGGCTCTGCAAAGAACAACTGACCTAACTCTCACCCCTGAGGCATGATGGGAAGCTAGTGGTCATGGCTGTCTTAAAGGCACTGTGACAGTTTTTGTAAAATTGCTTTCATTTTCTATGCTATTGGCTTACAATGCAGCCTGTAGGCTAACAATGCCTGCTCTTTTTGCAGTTTTCATGAGTGGTACTCATTAAAAAGAGTTCAGGTAATGCTTGCCCTCCTGTGGTTCAGATATTCACTATGTGTTTCCACAAGTATCTTTTTTTTTTTTGTATATCTTTTTATTAAAGTTTAAAACATAAAGAATCAAGGCAATACAATCTTTGAAACAGTGAGGCGTTCTGTGAGGGAGGAAAGCATACAGTTTTGATACAATCAACGACAGTACAGCATGGGGGAGCAAGGGCTTTTCCAATCAGGAGACATTGTAGTTGAACTAGTAGCTGGAACGTTGGGTCAGGGGGAAGGCAAGGTAGTTTCTACATGTGTGAAGGGAGGTGAACATATTTCTCCTCGATAGGAGTTCCACTGGCCCCATACTTTCCCCCATTTCCGAGGCTTGCCACGCGCTACGTATACCGTCTTCTCTCTGAACATACACCAGTCCATATTTTCCTTCCATGCCAGAACAGTGAGCGGTCTCTGGGATCCCCATAACTGCGCTATGTCTCTTTTGGCAATCATATTCCAGAGGGTCGCCCACTGCGTCTGCGCCACATCATAGTCAGTCGGCTCCCACACATTCAACAGGCACTCCTAGCTTCAGGCAACAACACACCATTCGTGACCTCTTCCATAACTTCATGCACACTATTCCAGAAACGCACAATCATCGGGCACTCCCAGAGTATGTGGAGGAAGGTGTCCAAGGAGCCGCACCCACGCCTGCACATCCCGTCCAAGGAATACCCCATACTAACCAAGCGAGGACCGGTAACATAAATCCGGTGAAGGATTTTCAGCTGCACAAACCGAAGACGGGCCGGGATTGCGACTTCCTTCGGCGAGGATACCGCCGACTGCCAGTCCTCATCGTCAAGCTCCAGACCATCGCTGGTCCAGGCCTCTCTCAGACGCTGTAGGAGGTCAACCCTATTGTTTATTAGTTTTTTATAAATGAGCGAGATTGTACTGTCGGGGACGTACCCGTCCAGTATCCGATCTTCGAGTGGGGATGCCTCCGGTACAGTAGCACCCGCCGGAAATACCGAGAGCAGTGCATGCCGAACCTGTGCATAACGGGAAAACTCTCTATCACCCAAATCATATTCCATCTTCAACTCCTCAAAAGTCTTGACCCTGTCTTTGATCCATACATCATTCACCCTGCATATACCAATCACGTCCCACCTGTCAAGCCTTTAGTCTTCCACAGGGAGCCCAGTCTCTCGGATGCGTACGGTGGAGTCGCGCATGTCAGTCTATCCTTCCAACCCATGGCAGCGTTCGCACGATGCCATACTTGCACCGCAATCTTGGTTGGGCCCGTGAGCATCTTCCCGGACGATTTTGTGTAAAGCGCCCTGTTGTAGTCCCCACCAGGCAATAGCCACTTGTCCATTTCGAATGCGGGATTCGATGCAGGACCGTATGTGCCATGATTAATCTCCCCCAGCTGGGAGGCCCAGTAGTAACGCCTAATATCCAGGAGTGCAATTCCACCGTCGTACCACAGGAGTGTCAATTTGGCAAGGGCAATACGAGAGCGCCCGCCCCATATCAGTTGCCTCTGCAGACTTTCCACCTCTCTGAAGTAGCTCGCTGGGATAGTGTTGAATGTATTCAGTAGCGCGTATAGAAACCGAGGTAGCAACATCATCTTAAATGGAGCCGCTCGTCCGAGAGGGGACATCGGAAGCTTGTGCCATGCCTCAACGTCGGACCTTAGGCATTGAAGCGGGGGGAGCAAGTTGCACTCATAACGGACCGCAGGGTCCAAGGCAATAAAAAACCCCAAGTATTTAAACCCCGTCTGCACGCCCTGTATGGGGCACCCACGTGGCAAGAGAGGAGACTCACCAGAAAGAACATATACACAGGACCAGTTAATCACGAGTCCGGAATTTTTCCCAAAAGAATTCAACACGTCAAATAACACCACCAGCGACTTCCGAGGCGACGTAAGATACAGCAGGATATCATCCGCATAAAGTGACACTCGGTCTTCAAATTCCGGGGTCCATCGTATACCCTTCATCGATGGCTCCCACCTCAGCCAAGCTGCTAAGGGTTCCAAAGCGAGTGCGAAAAGAAGTGGAGACAACGGGCATCCCTGGCGCGTGCCCCTCCCGAGGGTAAACGAGCCGGAGACTCGACCATTCACAACCACCTGAGCCAATGGTTCATCATACAATAACTTCACCCAGCGGATAAAAACAGGGCCAAAACCAAACTTGGCAAGGGCTGCCCAAAGGTACGGCCACTCCAGTGTATTGAACGCCATTGTGGCATCCAAAGAGGCCAAAATGGCCGGCTCACGTAGCGTCGCCCCCCCCCCCCAAGGGCGCCATGCAGGCGCCGAAGGTTCAATGCAGTGTTACGGTGCGGAATGAAACTGGATTGATCTGGATGGATCAGGTCGCCAATGACAGTTATCAAGCGGTTTGCGAGCACTTTTGCAAGGATCTTGGGCTCAGCGTTTAAAAGCGAGATGGGTCTGTATGATGCACAGCGATCTCGCGGCTTCCCCTCCTTATGGATCACGACAATCGATGCGAGTCGTTGGTCAGAAAGAAGGGAGCCAGCGTCTAATGACTCTAAAAACATCGATCGGAGATACGGTGCTATTTTATCCGGGCGAAGTTTGTAGAGCTCAATGGGGAGTCCATTCGGACCCATGGCCTTTCCCGACCGCACAGCGCGGACAGCAATCGCCACCTCCTCGACGGAGAGCGTTGCATCCATCAGTTCCCTGTCTAAGTCCGACAAGCGGGGCAGTGCAATGTCACGTAGGAGCAGATGTGAATCCTGCTCCGGTCTGTCCGATACAGGGGAATATACAGTTCGGAAGTATTCCGAGAAACACTCCATGATTTCAGTAGGGTCAGTTACTCTCACCCCATCCACTCTCTTAATCAAAGGAACCACACGACTAGCCCTCTCCTTCTTGTCCAGCCAAGCTATCAACTTTCCCGCCTTATCACCCACATCATACAGACGTCCTTGCTGCTCTCTGCTCATCATCTTGGCAGCGTCTGTCACCAGTGCTCTATAGTCAAGTTGTTCAAGACTGAGGAGGTGGAGCTTGTCCTGGGTGACACCACTATCCAATTTCCTTTCTAAGTCCGTTATTTCAGTCTCAAGTCGAACAACTGCCTCATATTTACGTTTCTTGGCACTATTGATTAGTGACAGTGCCTGGCCACGGATGACAGTCTTGAAGGCTTCCCATAGTGATACAGAGGATGACACAGACCCCTTGTTTTCCATGAAGTATTGATCCAATGATTTGACCAACTCTGCGCGGATCTTTGGGTCGCGGAGATACCAAGGGTTAATCAGGGCTACCTGACCCTCAGTTCCCAGCCTTGTTTCAATGGCAAGCCATACAGGAGAGTGGTCTGAAATACCCCGGGCCAGGTGTCTAATCTCTCTGACAGAGGAGGCCTGTGTCGCAGGCATCAGTATGTAGTCAAGTCTCGATAAGCTACCATGAGCACCAGAGTGAAAGGTGTATTGCAACTGCCTCGGGTGAAGCAGTCTCTTAATCCCAGATTATCCAGGAAGCCACTCAGCCAGGACCGGGATCTCACAAGTTCCCGAGTGGGGTAGCGGTCATTATTTCCGGACACCACAGAATTGAAAACAGCGTGTTGAGCCAGTCACTTACAGCCTCAGGATGGTCAAAAAAGAATGCCCGATCTCCATATTCCACACATAGCGGTGCCGGAAAAAGCATTGCGTACTTCATGTCCCTGTCTCTCAATCGTCTCTTCACTCCCTGGAACCCCATCCTTTGTTTCCGCACAAGCTGGGTGAAGTCTGGGTAAAAGCTCACCGTGGTATTTTCGAATTTCGTCAGGCCACTCAAGCGCGATGCCTGCAGGATAGCATCTCTGTCACGAAAATTGAAAATCCTGCTGATCATGGGCCGCAGCACCCGGTTTAGGTTTACCTCCCGCCACCCTATGAGCCCGTTCCACCGCAAAGAAGTTGCTCAGGCCTTTAGGTGCGAGATGGTTGACGATGAGGTCTTCCACAAGGAGGTCAACAGTTGGGCTATCTGTTTTTTCAGGGACACCCACTATACGGACGTTGTTTCGTTGTGCGCTGCTTTCGAAATCCTTCAGTCAGCGTGAAAAGAACTCATTTGAGGACCGCAGATTGCGGACCTCCGTTTGTAGATCAGTGACATCCGCTGTGAGGCTGGAGGTCTTCACGTCCAGGTACTTGACTTTTTCATTAGTCTTGGCTAAATCTGTCCTGATCAGATTGACATCGATCGCAACGGTGTCAAGTTTTTGGACCAGAGTCTCATATTGTTGGCCAAGGGAGATCTTCATGCCAGCAATGGCGCCCATGACATCGCGTAGAGTCAGATCATCTCCCGTTGTCGGGTCGTCTGCCGCATCTCCCAGAGGTCTACTCGCCCCACCGGGGGAGCCCTTAGGATGGGTGTATTTATCCAGGACGTTAGATTGTATGGTACCCCCGCGGTGGCCAGTCTTGGTCTTTCGCTTATCGATCTCCGGTTTGCCGGCCATCTTGAAAGCTGCGCCCCCAAGGGGACCTTGAGACCTGGTTAAAATGCCTACGTTCAGCTCGCCCAAAGGGGTTCGCTAAAAGAGCAGGTTACCACTCGCCATACAACGAACAGTGACATTCAATTACGGCACTAGAGCGAAGTTGCGGAGTTGGGTAAACCCTGTGTAGCAGGAGCAAAACCGATGTTGAAGAGGGCACGAAGCCAAAAGCGAAACCGAAAGCTAAAACCTGGGTAGAGAGTAGGATCAGGCTGGCCGATGTTGTTCAATTACTGCTCCGGCAGGCCGTTGACTCGAGCCCGGGGCAGTTCCATAGAGCAGGCCACTAAAGTTCAGAGTTCGTAAAATCCGTTCCCGGGGTCCAAATCAATTTCTGGAAACAGCTATCATATCAGCTGGGTTGCATCTTCAATGAACCGTCGTCATGATCCAGAATAAAAGTCAGGATAAGTGCCGGAGGTGGCGAAGGACCGGGAGCCCTGTGCTCACGCGGCCATCACGGTTGCGCGCGAAGCTCCTCCCCCGAGTATCTTTTTTTATTATTGCATTGTTTAGCCTCCTATATGGGGGCTGCATTGTTATGAGAAAAATATATATATATGTATGTATGTATGTATGTATGTATATATGTATGTATTCAAACCCTTTTCACCAAAGGTCAAAGGACACAACAGGGGCTTCACAGGCTGTTTATTTGGATGTAAATGAGGCAGACCGGTCTCAGCTCTTCGCTTTTCTCAATGCCAGTAATCCAAATAATCACGTTCCTCCTACCGCAGTCTTTTCATAGACCCCTCCTTCACAGTGGAATGAGGCGCACCTGCACTGAAAATGTACTGTCGCTGCGCCAATTTCGAGGACTACTAGTCCCATAATGCAGCTTAAGGAAACTCCGTGCATGCAGGAAGATCGTGGCAAGGTCGTTGTTCTTTCACCTTGTGGCCCCTTCTGTCAACCATCACAGCTTGCAGGCACCCAGTCCAAAGACGCAAACTCAGTGGCGGCGTCTTATCAAGTAGTCTTGACATTATATATATATATATATTTATTATTTCCGGGGTACCCGCACATGGGTGGGAAAATTCAGTGCTAATGACTTTGATGAGGATACCCCTGGAAGAGAACTAGGATTACAAGTAAGTAACTTATCCTTACAGGTAGAGGTTAGCCATACCCAATCCGCCGTCGTAGGAGCCCCGCTGACAATGTGTAAATGCTAGGCAAACCCTAGAACAGAGCCATAGAAAAGAGATTGCAACTCTATTTAGGGTCTGGAACCAATTCCGCTGTGTGAGGAGTGGCAAGTTTTTAAAGATGTATAGAATACTGCGTAGAATTATCCTTTTATATAGGGCGATGCATCTCATTACATTTAGCGGGAGGGATTGCCATCTAACTTTTTGTGTGAGAAGTTCTTTAAGAGACCAATCAAGCTAGTTATGTAGCGCAACCCAGACGCCCAGGTAGTTGAAGCTCAGACGGGGAATGGGTATGACATCTTGACAGTTAAAGCAGTCCTGGGAGGGGGCCAGAGGCACCAATATGGATTTAGCAGAGTTTATTCTAAGACCTTAGGCCTCACCAAAGCAATGTAAAAGGTGAAGACAGTGGGGCCCGCTCAGTGCGGGATTCACCAAGTAAAGCAGGACTTTTTCTGGATATAAGGCTTTGCTATCTTATGATTAGCGCTCCATTTCCATCCATGGGTCTGCGCATCTACTCAAATGAGTTGTGCCAGAGGCTCAGTCGCATACACGAAAAGGAGTAGGGATAGGAGACAACCCCGCCTGGTTCCTCGGCCTATGGAGAAGGCATGAGAGAGTACCCTGGACATTTGAACTCTGGCCGTTGGATTAGAGTATTGTCCTAGAATCCTGCTGCTAAAGCGGGGCCCGATCCTTGCTCGCGCCAACATCAGTTGGAGGTAGCCCCAGTCCACCGTGTCAAACACCTTTTAAAAATAAAAATAAAAAATAATGCCAAATCCAGGGACTGGAGAGGACATTGTGCCAGGGCCACATGAAGCAGTGTAAGGCTGTGTCGCAGTTCGGCATGAAAAAACTTTGATCAGGGTGTATCAATGTGGGTAGTACCTGCTTGTTAGGCTGGCAGTAGGATTGCAAAGATCTTAACTTCCCAGTTGATTAGGGATATTGGGCGATAGTGCATGATGTAGATGGAGGTTGTGTTTTGGGGATCACCACAATCGTGACAGTATCTCTGTGGGAAAGGCACCCAGTTCCCCCGCTTCCTTATAGAGGGCAAGGAGTTGCAGGTTCAAAAAGTCTTGGAGTGCCAGGTAATATTCTGCGGGGAACCAGTCAGGACAGGGTGTCTTCCCAGGCGACATTGCTGATAATGGAGACTCTACTTCAACCGAGAAGGTGTTGTCTAGCTTCAGCCCTTGAGATGCAAGGAAGGAGAACGCCAGAGAGGAATTGAGCAGAGAAGTCTGCATGTCTTCCGGATGGGGTAGTGTATAAGTGATAGTAAAGGCAAAGGCCTGCGTAATCTCAGGAGGGATTGGAAGGTAGCATAGTGTTCATCAAGGATCTCTGGCACAATCCTATTCAGGTGATGGTTAGAGGCCAGTCAATAGAGCAGTTTCCCATTTTTGTCCCCCCACACCCGTATATTCTAGCCATTGTGGCTCATCATTAATGTTTGGCACCTTATAGAGATTGGAGGCAAATTTCCTCATAGTGAAGTGCCAGTTGTCAGGGGAGGGGAGTATCACCATCAAGCTGACTTAAGCGGAGTCTCTAAGCAGAGGGCATGTGCTTCCAACTAAGTGATGTGCAGGGAGCAGACGCGCTTCTGTACGCGGATTCTCCCTCTTCGCAAACCCACGTATTGTGGCTTTACTGGTAGCCCAGAGAGTATGAACGGTGGTAACCGAGCCCTCACTGTTATGAAAATATGTCTGCAGTTCTTCCTTGACGGCTGGGACATAGTCTTGGTCTTATAAGTACCAGGTGTTGAGATGCCACATGGGTCGTGGACCCTGTCTGGGAGAGCCGAGGTAGAGAATGAGCGTGATCAAATAGGCCAGAAGCTAGAATCTGGACGTGGGCAATTAAGCAACATTCACGGGCTGGCATGAAGACAAGGTCTATATGGGAGTGGGAGTGATGTGCAGCCGAAGTGGGAGTGTGTATTGGTGGCATCTCGGGTGCTGGGCCTCCACGCTTCGCAGAGTGCCAGGACAGTGGTCCAATCATATAGCCTAGGGGCACCAGAGTTCCTGGATACCGAAGGAGGTCCGGTAGTGTCAGACTCGGGGATGGGGACTGCGTTAAAGTCTCCTTAAATTACCATCAATCCCTGTGAGAGTTCCAAGATAGCCTTGGAAAGATCACAAAAGACTATAACTTGAGCTGCAGGACGGGCGTAAAACTTCCAGGTTGATTGTGTGGCCCTCAAGCGCCCCCGTGAGAGCGAGGAAACAGCCCTCTCGATCTCGCATTTCCTGTGAGACCGTAAGAGGAAAGGAACATTGGAGCAGGACAATCACTCCCCAGGAACCACTGGAATACCCTGCTTGACGGACCCGGTCATACACCCTGCGTGCCAGGAAGGGGCAATGATTCCCCAAGAAGTGAGTCTCTTGGAGCAAGAGAACTGTAAGGAGATAGCTGTGGGCAAAGGTCAGGACCGCTTCGTGCTTCTCCCAGTCTAGGAGGCCATTAACGTTCCAGGACAAAATGTGAAAGAACGCCATCATGGAGACAGATATGGAAGAGCGAGGCAAGAAGGAGATATGAGGGCAGGAGCACAGGCATGTGTATGAAGGGGAGCCAGACCATGGAGCGCATTGCATGACACAGGATGTGTATAGGTGTGTATCTGAAAACATAAAATTAGCACAAAAACAAATTAGTAAAAAAAGCAACAACAAATCTTTTATGCCCGCCCCGCCTGACCCCACCACACCCCATACTCCCACCCTACCTCATAATACAACGCTAGAAGCATCTGTCACTCGAATAAGGAAACCTAGATGAGAAAAGAGCATTCAAAGAGGGGAATCATGCATGGTGTACCCCTTCACAGATAATGGATATGTAAATGCCATTGGGTTAAATGAAGCCACATATTGTAGGGAGTCCCACAGGCTATAAACAATGCAGGACTTTGAGAAAGATCTGAATCTGGTAGTGTCTCAGAGGGTAATGGGAGCTTCATGTCCAAATGAATCTCTTTATTCTCCTCTTGTTCTCCCTTACCAGAAGTCAGGGGATGATGTGACGATGAAGGAGAGGGTTCTCACATTGGAGGAGATTCAGAGTGTGAAGTGGAACAATTGGCGAGGCGTCTCTTGCAGGAGCTGTAGAAATATCTTTATGGTTTGGTGACTGGTATATGACCAGGTGGTCCCACGACCTGGCTCCTTGAGGCGAGGTCTCCGCTCGAGCTGGAAGGGGTCATTCCTTTGTGAGCCTTCACCAAACTACTCTGGAGTCTTTAAAAAATGGGATTTATTGGTGTGGATCACTCAAAGCTTGTCGGGAAAACAGGAGACTATATTGGAGACCCATTGCCCTGAGTTTCTGTTTGACATCGGTGTAGGAAAGGTGCCTCTGCTGCATCTCCCTGGTGTAGTCAGGAAAGAGGACTTTGGCATCCCCACAACAAAGTTCTCTTGGGATCGCATCGCATCTGTCTCTGAAGTTTAGGATTTGTGTTTTCATTGGTCTCGGAGAGGCACCTATTGGAGGTTTCGGTATCAAAGCATGATGAGTCTCCTCGATCACGATTCAGGAGGATAGTTGGTTTGTTGGAATCCAGGATTTAATCCATGTCTCCAGGAAGTCCGCAACTTGCAGGGGCTCAGTTCCCTCAGGGACGCAAGTGATTCGTGATTAGGCCTCTGTGATTCGCGCCATAGCAGTTCTGAAATCCAGGTGGAGCAATGCCATGTCCATGTGCACTTCTCTGATTTTAGTTTACACAGCAGTTTGGAACTTTGGATGGCTTGAAGGATCCCCTTGGCTGAGCACATATGGGATGGTGCAGTGTAATAGAAAGGGTCTCAAAATATAACAGGGGAGCCTGTATTTCTTCAGTGAGGCTGGGTGTTCATGGTAGCACTGGTAGTAGGGGCATATTCTGGTGGTGGGGGGAGGGTAGCAGCTGAAGGGCTCAAGCAACAGGAGGAAGCAGCCCAAGCATAAGTCATCACGGCTCCATCACCTCTCCCGTCAACGTAGCCCAGGCCTTCACATGTAGTAGGTTCCCCGCTGATCAGTGCTGTTTGGAGACCCCAGAATGGTCAAGTGAGAAAGATCTTCGTTTGCGTGCCCCTCAGGCTCTAGGCAGTTCAGTTAATGTCTCTCTGCAGTTGCCTGCAGCAATATTGTCTCCTGGGGGACTTAGCTGCCCGAGGCAGGGATGCGGCCCGGGACCCCAGGCTCTCCCGATCCGGACTCATGCCCGGCCGTCCTTCAATCGGGGCATCAGCACTTTGTGTGAATTCAGTCGTGCCCACACAGCACCGTAGGTATCAGAACCCTGGCCCGCACAACAACCACGTCCAGGGCTCGATGGGGGTGCCCCGTCACCGCCAGGGCAGGTCCCAAATGCCTAAGCATCTAGAGAAGGGGGTGCCAAGGCAGGTTGGTGGCTCGGCACGTCACCTCCGACCACTGGGTCCAGCGATATGGAGGACTGGTGTGCAGCTTGCAGCTGGATCTGTCCGTTCCCCTCACCTCTGAAGCTGCAGTCGTCCAGGTAGGCCTCCGCAAGTGGCGGCAGCAGTAGCCGATGCACAGATGGCCTCCTCTGCGGCAGGGCTGCTCATACTGGTGGGCCGCCCCTGCTCGGCCCATGCGCGTCTGTGGCGCTGCGGTAGGAGGGTGCCTCATCATCCTGGGACTCCTCAGCGGCTATGTCCCACCTCAAGGAACACTGGTACCGCAGGAGAAGCTTCGATGGCAGTTATTGGGTCGGATTAATGCTGGATTTCTATGCAGATCTGTTAATGAGCGTTCACCATGTTGGCTCGCCCCATTTTTAGGTCGAGCCTAGACGAAAGCAAAGCGAAGCTTTGCTGTCTAGGCTCGACACTTATGTCGCCACTTTCAGGGGAATGTGGACAGCAGACTGTCACGAGCGAGCGTCTCCTGCCGGAGATTCTACCTCGTGACCGCGCACGTCGCCGTGCCTCATTTTGCCATTCTCAAACCAAGCCACACTCACGCATGCGCACATACACACACAGCATACATACACACACACACACACTCGCACCCCCCCTTAAACAGACACATGCTGCATACACACACGCACCCCCCTTAAACAGACACACGCACGCACGCACAGACACACACAAACAGACACACGCGCGTACACCCCCACCCTCAACCCCACTCACCGGGCTCCTCTCCCCTTACGCATGTGAAGGCACTGTGCTAGAAGGTGCCTGTCTGAAATCACCGCCGCCTCCCACAGCGGCATTGTATGTCAATTATAAGTTGGCTCCCCGTAAACACCGCCGCAGCCCGGGAACTTCGTTAGCCTCACAAATCCCGAGCGCAGCTCCTCTGACGTCAGACGAGGAGCCGCGCTGGGATTGGTGCCGGTGGGGCCGTTGCCTGGCAACGGAAGTGTCGTCGACGCCGGGCGGGAGGGGCTTCTTCGCTCCTCACCCGGGCAGCGCCTGCAAGGATGTAACACATCACATAATCTCCCCGTGCTTACAAGAAAATAAATATTTCCTTGTGTAATATTACTGTTGCTCACCGTTACCTTCGGGTCGAGGTTGCGGTATATAAAACTGCCCCCCAAAAACATAATACGCGATGGTGCAGGACAGGACAGGTGCATTGCGTGTGCACATGGCGCTCGGACAGCCCATGTGCGCGCTCACGGCGTCTTTCAGACAGCCGATGTGCACCCGCAGCTTCTCTTCTCTTGCGATCTCGGCACTTTTGCGAGCTCCCCCACGCCTTCACTTTTGCGAGCGAGGCTCGCCTCTCTGCTGAGGCGTGTCACCCGTGCCAGCGCTCAGCGTGCCTGCTGCCTCCTCAGCACAGCCTGCTCCTGTGCCTTCGTATACAGAGCCCCTCAGACGCAGCACTCGCTCCTTGCCTCCTCACTCGGTCCGGGGAGCCTAAGCCCACGTGGCACTGAACTTCATCGCCGGGCAAGGGACCCCAAGCCTCAGGTCGCTGTGAACCATCCCGGCGCGCCCTGCTGCCGAGCCCCGTGATGGAGGAGACTGACCTGCTTTGGGAGCGGCTCGGGCCATCAAAGTAAGTGCTGCTCTGGCTTTCGCTTTCCCTCCCGTCTTTTCAGTTGTCGTCATGTGTTGACATCAGTTCTCGCCCTCCTCCCGATGTCCGCATTGCAAATGCTTGTTTTCATCGTATGAAGCTTGGCTCACTGTTAATGCTTTAAGCCTGGGGCCTTAACTCATAAATGCCTCTGAGGTCAAATGTCATGAAGGTTTGTGTTTTTTAATGAGTTACTATGGCCGTATTTGGCATCTTGTACAGCGCTTGTTGAACTTGTTTCCGCATACCATCGGCAGGATCCTGCGTGAAAGGCTCTGCTCTCTTCAGAGCGGTTGAGGCTTGTCCGTTATCAGGACAGCACAGGCTTACAGACCTGGTCCAAGTTTTAAATATCAGTGAATTAATCTATTTTCTCCTTTAGCAAATTGTTCGACAACGCAGCATAAGATTGAGCTCCTAATCGGACACAATTGCGACCCAGATCTCCACTCATTATCAGCTCTCCTCTGCTCTCAGTCGTGAGCCTAGAGGCCCCACATTAAACTCTGATTGTTCATAAATCATAATCCCTTAAAAGGGCCTCGAATGTAGGTGTTGTGTACACTGAAATAAGTAATTTAGTAGCAGCCTCATTGCAGAACATCTTGCCGCTGTTTAAATCTTCTGCTTGCAGTGTACTGCAAGAGATTAATGGAATGCAATGTACTGAAGGATTTATTATTGTGAATTCACGAGCCCCCGCTCAAAGACCCCCTTTAATATATGGATTTTTTTCAATTTAGCGTATAAGAAAAGTAGCGCCTAGATTGCACGAAATAATCGCTTGTCCAAATCTATTGGATGACTGAGAATACATAACGATATGGTGCAGCATGCTCACTGTGCAACATCGGCTCGTGTGCCTGTTGGTAATTGAGCATTTGTGCGCCTGCCACGCTTCTCTAGCTACTTAAGCCCGGTGCCAGTCCTAAAATGAGTGTGATGGCACAATGCCGCATTAAAAAGAAATACATTGGGACAGTCCATCGAGATCTCGCCTGTGTAGTTCTGTTTCCCAGCTGTTGAAGAAATCACAATTTCTACTCGTTGCAACTTGAACTAAATGGTATTTTTCCGCCCAAAATGTCTTTTAGCGCTATAAACAATCGATGTTACATTTACCCTATATGTGGATAATTATTTATCGACCTCGGAAGGATGAGGGGCTGCATCGATATTTCCTGGTTTTGAGCTCCTGACAAACGGCTCCCTAGGGTGTAGGCAGGCAGGCAGGGTTTAACTCAGTGCTGCAGTGTGAAGGCTGTTGATTATATATTCCTTCTTGTTTTGATATTCCAGCGATTACGCCTTTGCCTTCAGCGTCATCAATTTATGGTTGGTACTCCCCACGCCACTGTTTACGCAGATTGGAGGACTTATTTGTTTGATAATTTTCGTTTTCCCATTTTCCCTCGCTTTTTGCAAACTAGAGATGCCTCGTGCATCTTGACTGGTGAAGAGAATGGGTTAAGGCCTTGTTCATCAGCTTTGGGTTTCCCTTGTTGGGAAAGAAACTCTGGATAGGGATAGCAGTGCATGAACATTCTTAGGTTTAAGAGTAATAACGACAGTCGAATAATTGTGATGGCCTTTTTAGCTGGATGTCATTTGGTCCCATGGTTGTACATGCGAGGCAACAAACAGTCCGCATCTAGTCCAAGTAGATATAAGAAAGAAACAGTGGGGTAAAATGTAAAGTGTTTCCAATCGGATTTGGTGTGCTGCTTTTGTTTTCTTATAACCTAACCGGCTTCAAGCCACAAATAACGATGAACACCCAGAAGACGACATTATCTCTGTTTGTGACATGTCTGGAGAGTGGCGGAGAAGGATTTGTTTGAACAGGGTGCCTGAGTACTGACGCTGACAAGCAGTGCAGTGTAGAAGCCCTACTTCCTTTTACGGAGGCAAGTAGGCAGGGCACAGAAGTCATGCAGGGACCACTCAAAAACTCTCTTGTATGAGTTACAACAACACACACAAACTCTCTCTTTCTCTTTCTTAGAGGAGTTACAATCACCCCCACAAGACACCCTCACTCGTTTTCATGGTACAACACACACACACATAGGATTTACAAGCATGCACACATTAACAATGTCTCTGGTTTATGTGTTACAAACACATGCACACTCTTATAGTAGGTACTACCACACAAACACCCTCTCCTTGGTGGTACAACCCACACTCTCATAGGTGGTACAACCACATGCAGACACTCTCTCAAGGAGGTACTACCATATACACCTGCAAAACTCCATCATATGAGTAACAATCACGCACACTCTGTCTCTCTCTTACAAGAGTTACAACCAACCACACAACCATGTTCTCGTATGAGTTACAACCAAACACACACTCATAGGATTTTCAACCACATACAACTGTGCTGTGTTTCCCCGTTATAGGTGTTACAACCACACGCACACAAATATACTCTCATACGAGATGCAAACACACATCCAGACACACACACAACTCTTGTTATAACAATTTCACTCAACTGCAGACCATCGCTTGGCAGAGTCAACAAATTTGACACTTAAAACATTTTTCAAAGAAAACTTGAATAACTGGGTCTTCCTGCAGGGATTCCTGGGTCCACGCAGATCGTGAGGGGGTCCTGGTTGCAGGGTCGATGTCCCACAAGGTCCTTTTTGGTCTACCTTAAGCCCAGTCGCCACTGGAGTAGCAGTCACAGGCTAATCCTTCCTGGGCTGATAACTCTCCTTCTGACGATCCCAGCAACTCTCCGACAGCACTCCCTGGTTCAACGAACTTGGGCACAACTGTGTGTCAGGGTTTAGTCCCTGTTGCAGTTCGGCGGCTGTGGTAGCAACTTGAAGACTTTGGGCTACCAACTTTGCTATCAGTCCTGCTTCTTCAGCTGTGTGTCCCTGTGCTGCGAACAGGAGGCCAGTCAGCTGGCCCTTTGAGTATTTTTGCTTGACTGGGCTCTGGAGACAGCGTCCTCTTGAGCAGGACACAGCAGGTTCATCCCCTCTCTTCGCTAGCTACTCGTTGCAGCAGATGCACTCTTCGATGGTCCAGACTCTCTTTGCCAATCCTTCGGTGCAGAAGGGCAGACATCCTTCGTTCCTTCTAAGTCTGTTGAGATCTGAGGTCTGGGTGCCAGAGGTGCTCTTATGGGCTGAAAGGGCCCTCAGGGCAGGGTGTGGTTGATAGCCAGTGGATGACCAGGTCCCCTCCCAGCTGGTGACCACTTACTGGGGATTGTGGCATCTGGCTATCCCAGTATGCACCATTCTGCCCACTCCCAAGATGGCAAGACCCTTCTCCTGGTGTACAGGCCTCACTAACCCACCCCCTTGGTGTGATTCCCACAGGGCTACACATCCCTGTGGAAACCGGTTTGGCAACTGGTTCCTCTCTTTGCCTCCTGTGCCAGCCTGTCTACCTCAACAATGGGGCAGCCCTCCCCATGGTGCTACACATCTGCTTTTCAAAGTCTGCTTCACCTTTGAAGCCCGCCTTTTGGGGCAAACACACAAATGTTTCCTGTAGGAGTAAGATGACATCTCCCTCGCCTGCAATCCCTCATTGTTCTCCCTCCTGAGAGTAGTTGGCTTGTCTTTCCAGGGTGGCAGAAATCGGTCTTGTGGAGCAGGCTCTACAAGTGCCCAGGAAGTCACAGGAGTTTTAAAGGCAACCAAGTGGCAGCTTTGCTAAATCTACACACTGCAACAAGTTACATTGATTTCAACTTGAGATACAAGTCGGGATCAATGTATCTTGGAGTGCCCACTTTGGTTGCACCATTCAGTAAGTATAACAGCCAAGGTGAAACGAATAACTCTGTACTTGCCATTTACCTAGTCTTTCCACCATACAACCAGTTGTTTTACATGTTTTACTGTCAGGGCATGTAAAGTATATGTGTCATATATTGAACCTGGCCTTTAGGGCTCTGTAGGCTTTCCAGAGCGGTGACTTACACAGATGATCATGGGAAGTGGTGGCTTTGCCATTGGTTTAAATTGCTAAGTTTGGCTAGCAGTGCACAACTGCTCTACCAGTCTGCATTGGTGGACTGGGGGACTTGTTTTCCGTGAGGGACCTCCAGGGTGGCAAAATCAAGACTGTTAGCCCTGGGCTACCCCACTAACTTACATGCCATAGGTAGCAGTGTACCATTTACTGCAGACTTGCATATAAGTTACCCCTTTCCAATTGGGTATAGCCAATTCGACATGCACTTTAGGTTCAGGGACCTGGCACAGAGGTCTGATTAGCAGGCCTGGTTGCACTCAAAGTCAAAAAACTTGGGGGTGGACATACGAAAAGAGGCATTTCACTACACACACCAAAAACTTGCTTAATCAGGGTTATTTTGAAGCATTTCAGCTAGTCAGCCTTGAACTAATCTGATTATTGCCTTAAGTGTTATTTACATCCGTATTGCTTGCCTTTTTTACAGCCGTATACACAACCAGGCCTACAATACCTACAAGGACAACAGATTTACTCACCACTCCCCCAGTCAATGGTGGTTCAGGCAACACAATCAGTAGGAGCCATAGTTGCAGCAACTCCTGGACAGCATCAGCCAGTTCAACAGGTAAGCTAGTAAATGAAATATG
Organism: Lissotriton vulgaris; assembly: GCF_964263255.1. Taxonomy (NCBI): domain Eukaryota; kingdom Metazoa; phylum Chordata; class Amphibia; order Caudata; family Salamandridae; genus Lissotriton; species Lissotriton vulgaris. Next base: position 343,307,541 of record NC_141698.1, on the reverse strand, counting down.
TCCTAGCAACATGAAGGAAAGTTTCAGTTCTATAAAGGACACTGAGACAAGGATTATGTTTTACTTTTTTTATTTCCATTCCAGCAGTGTTCAACAATGAGCTTTAAAAACTAGCATATGAGCTGTAGATCGCTTACTTTTGCATAGATCGCCATCTGGTGTTGGGCTCGGATGTTTGCACTTTGTTATTGTAGAAGTCTTTGTAGTCACAAGATAGGTGACTCCTCCTTTGGTTATTAGTGCGCATGGGCATTGACTCCATCTCCAGATAGTTTTTTTCCGCCATCGGGTTCGGATGTGATTTGCTGTGCTCCGGGTCGGTGTTGTTTCGATTTCTCTTCAACACGCAAGGCTCTCACCGCTCTACAGTATTGTTTCGATCGTGATCTCTAGACCCGCATCTACTTTCCAAAGAGATTTTTGAGTCCGGTCGTCAACGTGGACTGTTAGGCCGATCGCAGCATCAACCAGCAAATGGAAGACTCTATTAAAAAATGCAAGTGTGGGGCTAAATTTCCACACGCAGATCTCCATGAGGTCTGCAACCTCTGTCTCTCTTCAGAACACGAGAGTCAACACTTCCAGGCCTGTGATTCTTTCAGGTCCAAGAAGACTATACGTGATCGCCGGGCTCGATGTCTCGAAATGTCCAGATTAACAGTCTCGGAAGACATCTTCGAAGCAGGCCCGACGATCCAGGACAGGAGATGAACAAGCAAGCATCTCCGACGCCGACGAATTAGACTCAGAAGACCAGTGGATTACTCCACGTCAACGAACCGTCAGTACGGACGTCGACGCCCCGTCCCCGGAAAAACACAAGTCTCCGGTCTAGGTCCACACCGTGATACTGCTTTAGAAGCCTCACCTCAGGGCCCGGCTCTGAAGCCCACTAAGCCTTCAGGCTGCTCAGGATTGAGCCAACCACATCACAATGCCGAAAAACACTCTTCGGCACAGAAATGTAAGCCCAAGGTACCGTCAACTCCAGACTCCTCGGCACCAAAACCAAAACCCAAAATACTAGAAACTTTGGCACCGAAACAAACTCCTTTTGGAACACAAGGGAACCCAATATAAGGCCTTCGGACCATGGGTTAGTTTAACTTATTTCAGAGAACAGGGGTCCTAAGGGTTTACAATAAGACAGGAGAGTAATAATATAGACTACAATCAGTGCGATATTTTTTAAACGCCCAGCCGGACGTGAGTTTATTTAAGGGATAATGTAGAATCGTGTTGACCCAGAGAGGGGCCAAAATAAACGACAAGATAGGGTACAATCCTGTACCTATCCCAGAAAGGTTTAGGAAAAACAAATCAAAGCCAGAGAGATGGAAGAAAGGAAGAAGTTTTTCAGGCAAAAGACAAATTATTGAGCCAAAGGGTGACTTGTACTTTCAATAAATAATTACACCCAATTCACCCTGCAGTGTAAACAATTACAATTATACATATTAAATCATATGTTACACTGCATAGTGCGTCGACGTTTCGATCCCTAAGGGCTCATAATACACTGGGATCATCATCAGGACAATTTTACAATTAATGCCTGCATTAAATTACGGAAGCCTGGCGCTAAAGGATGTAGTCGCCTGGAGTTAGCACTGCTTCCTATGACCGGCGGAGAGGTAATTCTTGCCGGTTCGATAAACAGGAGGCTGGCTACGTTTAATGTAGCCGTTAGGAGGGTGTGTTATTCCTTCGTTTTGGCGAAAATATCCGTGTCGGAGGAGAAGGATGTCTCCTTTCAGTTTTGACACACGAGGTTGCTTGCTTCTTAATGGAAGCGGCGGCGGGGCGGGTATTGGCGAAAATATCCGTTTCTGAGGAGAAGGTTGTCTCCTTTCAGTTTTGACACACGAGGTTGCTTGCTTCTTGATGGAAGCGGCGGCGGGATGGGTGAAGCTCGATGGACTTCTACCCCCTTCACTGGCAGTGCAGGTCCACTGTGCACCTGCACTGCCAGTGAAGGGGGTAGAAGTCCATCGAGCTTCACCCACCCCGCCGCCGCTTCCATCAAGAAGCAAGCAACCTCGTGTGTCAAAACTGAAAGGAGACATCCTTCTCCTCCGACACGGATATTTTCGCCAAAACGAAGGAATAACACACCCTCCTAACGGCTACATTAAACGTAGCCAGCCTCCTGTTTATCGAACCGGCAAGAATTACCTCTCCGCCGGTCATAGGAAGCAGTGCTAACTCCAGGCGACTACATCCTTTAGCGCCCGGCTTCCGTAATTTAATGCAGGCATTAATTGTAAAATTGTCCTGATGATGATCCCAGTGTATTATGTGCCCTTAGGGATCGAAACGTCGACGCACTATGCAGTGTAACATATGATTTAATATGTATAATTGTAATTGTTTACACTGCAGGGTGAATTGGGTGTAATTATTTATTGAAAGTACAAGTCACCCTTTGGCTCAATAATTTGTCTTTTGCCTGAAAAACTTCTTCCTTTCTTCCATCTCTCTGGCTTTGATTTGTTTTTCCTAAACCTTTCTGGGATAGGTACAGGATTGTACCCTATCTTGTCGTTTATTTTTGCCCCTCTCTGGGTCAACACGATTCTACATTATCCCTTAAATAAACTCACGTCCGGCTGGGCGTTTAAAAAATATAGCACTGATTGTAGTCTATATTATTACTCTCCTGTCTTATTGTAAACCCTTAGGACCCCTGTTCTCTGAAATAACCGAAACAAACTCCATCCAAAACTTTGGGTCTGAAAAAACTGCTAAAATCTTAAGAGTCGAAAACACCACCTAAGCAGAAGGACTCAAAAACTCCTCCTAAAGCTAAGGAAGATAGGCCAAAACACCACTTGGAGCCTAAGTCCTCGGCGCTGAAAAAATACAGTGCATCCAAGGAACTTTTCCATCCAGATCCACCGGATCCTAAGCAAAAGACACTGCATATTGACTCCATTACTGGGCAAGTCCCCTCTATACCACCTAAAAAGAGGAAATTGGGCACCCCCGAAACACCTGAGATACCCTCTAAGAAAAAAGACTCCGCCACCTCACCTATGGGTTTTTTTTCACCATCTCCACAGCTTCCAGCCATTATACGTTCTCCAGCACACTCTACAATACCTCCTCTATCACTTGCAACACAAGATGACAAAGATTTACGGGGTGGGGATGATGACACATACCCATCACATCATGATACAGATGCTGATGATGACACCCACAGTATTCCACCTCATGACTCTTGGGAAGATTATAATGTCCAAGATGTACCTGAGCCAGATTTATCCCCCCTCGATGACAACGTAGGGTTTGCACAACTAATAAATAGAGCTGCACAATACCATGGGGTTCAACTCCATTCAGACCCCCGGAAGAGGATTTTTTATTAGAGACATTTTCACAGCCTCAAAAAACAACAAACACTCTCCCTATGCTTAAAGGGATGATTGAACATGCAGCTGAGGTTTTTAAAGACCCTGTCGGAGCTAGGGTACTCAATCCTAGAATTGAGAAAAAATACAAAGCCGCTCCAAGTGATCCAGTTTACATAAAAAGTCAACTTCCTCTAGACTCATTGGTAGTTGCGAATGCCCGTAATTGGGTAAATTCCCAAACCACAGGTGATGCACCTCCGCCAGACAAAGAGTCTTAGCTATTAGATGCATCAGGTAAAAGTGTTGCATCCCAGGCGGAAAACTTCTGGCGTATCATCAACTCACAAGCCTTACTAGCAAGGTATGACAGGGCTCACTACGATGAGCTTGAAAAACTCATGCAGCATCTCCCAGACCAATATAAGACCAAGGCAAACGATCTTATACAAGAGGGAAAATTAATTACAAACACCTCAATTAAATGTGCCCTGGATGCAGCAGATACAGCATCTGGCACAATTAATACAAGTGTGTTACTGCGCAGACATGCGTGGCTATGCATATCTGGTTTCAAACAAGAGGTACAGTCTACCATCCTCAATCAACCCTTGGATCAGAAACACTTGTTTGGACCTACTGTGGACACATCTTTAGAAAAGATGAAAAAGGACACAAACAGCCAAATCCATGGGGCCTCTACAAGCAACAATTAGTAAAGGTTCCTTTCGTCGCTCATCTTATAGGGGTACCTCCAAAACAACTGGCACAGAAAACACCTCTTCAACATACAAAAGCCCCACTCAAACTTGCCCTAGCAGAGGATATTTTAGAGGGACTTACAGAGGCAATAGCAACCGGGACAGAGGACGTGGTTCTAATACCCGAACCCCCACCATAAAACAGTGACTTCCCTCCACTCCCCCAGACCACTCCACTCCGGTCGGGGGAAGACTATCTCAGTTCCTACCTGTCTGGAATTCCATCACCCCAGACGAGTGTGTAAGACAAAATATCCAGTATGGTTACTGCCTGGAACTTACATCTACCCCCTCCCCACATACCTCCCGAACAATGTTCAATGTCCACAGAACATCTAACGCTTCTCATACTAGAGGTTCTCTCTCTTGCTAAAACATGCAATAAAACTGGTTCCCCTACAACAGCAAGGTACAGGGGTTTACTCCCTTTATTTCCTCATTCCCCAAAAAGACGTCTCTCAGGACATTATTAGACCTCAGACTGTTAAACCTGTACATACAATCCGACAATTTCCGCATGGTCACGCTACAACATGTCCTCCCACTTCTCCAACAAGGCGATTTCCTTGCCACTTTTGATCTCAAGGACGCCTACTTCCACATTCCAATTCACCCTCCTCACAGGAAAATGCCTACGGTTCATAGTGGACGGACAACAGCACCCAGAGTCTTCACAAAATGTCTTGCAGTGGTAGCAGCCCACTTAAGAAGACAACACATTCATGTGTTTCCTTACTTAGATAACATGCTCATAAAAGCCAAGTCACTCGGCAATTGTGTACAACAAACACACCACACAATCCAGCTGCTACATAACTTAGGATTCACAATAAACCTCACCAAGTCACATCTCCAACCGTCCCACACCCAACAGTATCTAGGTGCAACAATAGATACTTCCAAAGCCCTTGCATACCCCAATCCAGCCAGGATAGCCATTATGCAAGCCCTCATAACAAAATTTCAACCGCAACACTCGCTACCAGCTAGAGTGTTCATGCAGTTAATAGGGATGATGGCCTCTTGCATCTTAATTTCCCCTTACGCCTGTTACAAGAATGTCTAGCACAACAATGGAACCAAGCTCAAAGTCATCTTACAGATCTGGTGTTGGTGGACAGCCGCACCTATCGCTCTCTGCAATGGTGGAGCACACAAAATCTTTCCAAAGGGCGGCCGTTCTTCGACCCGTTCCACAAATAGTACCAAGAGCGGACGCATCACTCACCGCCTGGGGAGCTCATTTCTTGAACCAAACCATTCAGGGTATGTTGACCCCTCAACAAAAACTCCTCCACATCAATCACCTAGAGTTACTGGCCATATTTCTCGCCCTAAAGTCATTTCAGAAACATCTCCTAGGCAAAACTGTCCTCGTCCGGACGGACAACATGACCGCAATGTACTATATACAAAAACAGGGGGAGGGAGGGGACACACTCTCTCTGCAGCTGTTACGCTTAGCACAGTTCATTTGGAGATGGGCCATCCCTCAAAAGATATACCTCTTATCAGAGCATCTACCTGGGATACACAATCAAATTGCGGATCTGCTCAGTCTTCAACAACAACAGATTCACGCATGGGAACTTCATTCGCAAGTTTTTCATCCATTGTTTTCAAATATGGAGCTACCCAGACACAGATCTGTTTGCCACACATTTAAACACAAAATGCCCAAACTTTGCCTCCAGGTATCCACACCCGTTGTTCAAAGGCAATGCGATATGGATGAACTGGTCAGGCAGATTTGTGTATGCTTTTCCGCCTCTCCCTCTCATTCCGTTACTGGTGCGCAAGCTCAAACAGTCTCTCACAATGATCCTGGTTGCTCCAACGTGGGCACAACAACCATGGTTCATGACACTGCTGGAACTCTCAGTAGTTCCACACCAAAAGCTACAATTTTCCCCAAAGCTTCTCACACAGAACCATGGAGAGATAAGACTTCCAGAACCAGCTCAACTGAACCAAGCAATCTGGCTCCTGAAGTCTTAGAGTTTGGTTGCCTCAATCTCCCACCAGACTGTATGAATGACATTAAAGAAGCTAGACGTCCTACCACTAGAGCATGCTATGCAGCTAAATGGAAAAGATTTGTTATTTACTGCAATAACACAATCAATCCAGTAGATGCTTCAATTCAGAATATTATCTGTTATCTCCTGCATCTACAAAGATGTAATCTGGCATACACATCCATACGATTACATCTTGCAGCTATAGCAGCTTACTTACAAAACAGACAACACTTGAAATTATTTAGGGTACCTCCCATCAAAGCATTCATGGAAGGCCTTAAAAGAATAATTCCTCCCAGAATGCGTCCCTCTCCAGTATGGAAACTAAACATTGTCTTTATTAGACTCATGGGTCCCAAATTTGAACCTTTATATAAATGTGAGTTGCAGTTCCTCACATGGAAAGTAGCTTTCCTTGTGGCCATCACGTCTCTCAGAAGAGTAAGTGAACTCCAGGCATTAACCATACAAGAACCATTTTTGCAAATACATCACAACAAAGTGGTTCTTAGGACAAACCCTAAATTCTTACCTAAAGTAGTTTCAGCTTTCCATCTTAACCAGTCTGTTGAGCTCCCAGTATTTTTCCCTCAACCAGACTCAGTAGCTGAACAGGCTCTTCATGCGCTTGACACCAAAAGAGCTATTCTTTACTACATTGAAAGGACAAAAGGTTTCAGGAACACTAGACAACTTTTTTTGTAGCTTTCTCACCACCACGCAAGGGCAATCCTATATCAAAAGCTGGAATTGGCTGGTGGATCATTAAATGCATTCAAATATGCTACAGAAAAGAAAAACGTATGTTATCCATTCCCCCTAGAGTGCATTCCACACACAAAATAGGGGCATCCATGGCATTCTTAGGAAACATCCCTGTGGATGACATTTGCAAAGCCGCAACATGGTCTACACCGCCCACTTTCACAAAACACTACTGTGTAGATGTGCAGGCAAAAGAACAAGCTAGTGTGCGATCTACAGCTCTACATTCCAAGAACAGATGTATACTGGTAAGTAGCATTTTCCTTCCCAAGCTGCACAGAGAAAGGTCATGCACAGGAAAGGAAAACACAGATCAAACAATCAACATTCCAGGATATCCATAAAGGTAGGAATCCACTGAATAGCTTGCTCTTTCTTGACTGTGACCGGATCACTTCCACAATTTTCCATTAGTCTGCTTTGGAACCATTCCAAACTGAAACAATCCTGAGACAAGAACCATGAATCTGAACCTTCTGACCTTAATCAAGAGGAACTCTTACAAACTATGTAGAACCAAATCGAAAAGATAGTTATGAACTCATGTATTGGAGGCACTCACAATGAAACCGAACGGTCATTGGTAAGAAGAAACAACCAAAAAAATACTAATACATAAAGTCATAAAGTCATGAAGACGTATTTTTAAACAAGACTCAAATCCCGTAAATTGTTCTGGGGTGGGAGAAACAAAGGATCTCAGGAACATTGGATGGGAATAATCCTTGCCTCTGTCCTCAATAGAATTAAAACTTTCCTTCATGTTTACGAGGACATTTTTAATTTTATATCTGGACTGGAGGCGAGGATCATGCTCATTCAAAAGCTTGTCCACCATCAAAGATGTCATACCCACAACTGGTTTGAAATAGAAGTTTTTGAACATGGAGTTTGAAGACCAATCTGCTGCATTAATAATGTTCTCAAGACGAGTCTCTAGAGAAAATACTTTTGAGGCCATTCCATTTCTGACAGAATGTGCTCCGAATTGTGAGGCATCAATGTCTGCTCCTTGCATTACCCAGCAGATCTGTTGAGCTATGGTGAGAGGAGTGACGTCTTAGAAAGGTTTCCTGAGGGATATTAACAACTGACACTCACCAGGTGGACGGAGTTTTTCCGTCATGCTTTCCTAAGCCTGGAGGCAATGTACCACTCACAACTTGTGGGCTTTTTCGGAAGCTGGATAGGATACCACTTTTGAGTTGAACGTTGTACTTCTAAAGATGTGGAAGGTGACCCCCTGTGGGTTGAAAATCCTTCCCGATATGTCCAAGGACCGCACGTCCGTCACTCTCCTACATGAAACTAGATGTTGTGATATCGTGCAGGTTTCCACCATCCTGTTCAGCCGGGTACAGCAGGAGCGATGAAGGTAGCTAATTCTCCGTACCCCTTAGCAATGGCACACTCTGCGAGTATATAGAAAACTCCACAAAGTGTATCACCACCAGGGAAGGGAAAAAAAGGGACAAAGGAAACAATAAAGTAGCAGCAGCTCAAATAATCAGGTAGGTCTGTTCGGATATATGTATGATGTATAAACCTCTCTGGTATCTGGTGATGAACCCTGCAGAGGGAGAAACAAGGAATCATACATGCATTCAAGTCTTTTATACTTAAAGATCAATGCAATGTGTGTGTATAAACTTACAAGTTAAGCTGCTGCTTGAATCTCATAGGAAACAGAATCAAAAAAGGGAAAAATAAAGCATAAAAGAAAAGAAGTGCAATTCCTGCATAGTGCATGGCATCCTGGATTCTAAAGGTCAAGTCACCCCCAATAGTCATACAGGTAAGTAATTATCACAGCAAGTTCCTCTGAGAATGGTGCCAGTATTCTCAAATGCAACACCACTCTCAAGTGAAGACAAAACGTAGTTCTAGTTAATATCTTGAACCGATCTCCTATAGATAGATAAGTGCACAATGTACTGAAAAGTAATTCGCAAACCTCACCTCTGTATTAGCGGCATACGGTGAACGAGAGTAAAAAGAATTACTTGATCCTAGGCAACGAACAACAAAAATAAATAACGATGTTACAGGCGTGGTTCGTAGAACATGGGAAAAAAAACAGGATTAAAGTATAAAGGACTTCCTTTCTTTCCAGTAATACGGTAGAGTGACTGCTCTACTTAGCAAATCCAGCGCGTGTAGGTACGCGACAAGGCTGCGCCCAATGCGCCTTACCTTAATGCCGACAAACTTATCCTTCTAGAAAACAGCAGAAAAAAGAGAAAGCCGGGCCACGCTACCCTCAGATCCCAGCGCGTTCAATGCGCGATCGAGGAGAGGCGCCGCCCAGTGTCCAGAGGCTCCACAGTGCGCTAGTAAATCCAGGAAACGGGTACAGGAACTGAGGTGGCTATTCAGGCTGATACGAAGCGTCCAAAGCTGCCCATCACAGCTTACTCCCCAAGTCAGGTGACAAGCACCAGACTCTAGTAAAGGAGGAGTTTAAGTATAGGACAGGAAGGAAAGAGAGAAAAGACATCGCCCCTAAGCATTCTGGGCGATGTAGTTTGCATTCACGCTCCGTCATTCCTCGTGTGCCTGGGTAACCTAGGGCGAAACGTGACACTAGACATATGAGCATGGTGAGTTTTGCTGACAATTCTTTGCGTGGCAAATACTTGTTCGGTTGCCAAGATCGGAAAAGACATACAATCTTGTTAACATCTCATAAGGTTGAGTACCTGGGCTCCAGTGGAAGTGACAGATTTATTCCTCCATCAGTTTACACACCAACGGGTGTTCACCCACTAGAGAACCTTGTATGGGGATGTGGCCAACAGATATGACTGACCTATAAGAATTGATCATATGATATGCCAATCTCTGGGATGCCAAGAAGGGCATGATGATGACCACTTCGCTCCCCATGGGATCTTGATAGTTTCGAAGACACCAACCAACCAATCTGGCCCTGTAACGCTTGTTTGTTCCATCTGCCTCTGCCAGAATTTTTTCAGCTTCTTGTGAAAGACCAGGGAGTCTCTATTGTTGCCGGAAATCATTCAGGCCATGAGAGGCATGCGCCCAGTGAGGATAATGGGTGATGGTTGCCCAGAGAATCCCAAAGGAGATCCGGCATATAGAAAGTAGGAACCATTTATTAGATGAAATAATAAAATAACTTGCCTACGTGCTGTCTCTATTGGAAGATAAACTTGCTTGCTAAACTCTTAAGTATGGCATGGTTATACTGCGAATGATGTAAAAATTCAAACAATAGTACAGAGAAGGCTGGCAAGGACTTCACCAAGAAAATATAAAGGTTTGGAAATTAAAGTAAAATGTGTGTACTCCTTCCTTAACTGGAGTGTATTAACATTTAACAGTTTTATTATATTTATATGATGCACATGTAATGCATAACACTTGCTACAAAACACCATTTTATTATCTTAGTAAGATTTGTTTTTGGTTGCGTTAACATATTTACTTTTTTCAGCAAGAAATAGTTGTTTCCAACACCATCCTGGACCTACCACCTCCATCACCACCAAAACCGAAAACTATTGTGCTTCCTCAGAGTTGGAAAACAGCCCGAGACCCTGAAGGGAAAATCTATTATTACCACATTCTTACAAGGTAAATTGTGTGACCATATCATATTCAAGCATTAACTCTAATATGACATGGAATTCTCCATTTTGGACTAGTAATGGGGTTTCTTTCTTTCCCACATTCTTAAGATTGTTAGTAACTTCAGGATTACCATTTTTCTCTACCAAAACCCCTTAATTGTTCCTAAATGCACACCAACTTTCCTTTAAAGCCAAGAGGGGTTATTGCAAAACAATGGTCTGCAGGGCCTAATCCTAATGCAAATCTTTCAGTCTTAACATAAGCCTGCTCCCTGGTCTGAGGCCTCTTCATAGACAAAGACTTCAATTTTTCAGCTATACAAATAGAGAATCTATGCGACACAAGATGTGTGATCCACTTGAGTGGAAGATGTGAGAGTATAGAAACTAGAAATGCCATACTTAAGAAGAATTTTGTCGCATGGTGTCTAGAAAGCAGACTGTTTCTCTTATTTGACCCGTTGTGGACTGGCTGTTCCTTGGAAATTGGGGAGAGGCTAGTGCATTGTGATTAAGCTCCCACTGTCCTCGTTTGGCCTTAAAGGTCCACTCTCACTAACATCACTATCAGCTACCCATCACTGGTCTAAAAATCTGATTTCAACTGTTAAACATCTTCTCTGTCCCCAGTGCCTAATTTTCAATCTAGTATTGCTCTTATTGTTCCTGTGAAGTTTCTACTGGCCCTTGCTTGTTTTTGTGCAGATCATACTACAAGCCTGGACTGCACACAACCACAATCAAACACCTTAGCCACTCTTGTTGCAACAGGATGTTTCTCGGTTAGGTACACAAGTCTATCTATTGGTCTCCCATACAAGATGCCCACATACTTTCATGAGTTTCTTTGGGCACTGCCTTCAGTTTTTATGTCTGGTCCGGATATTCCTATCCTCCTTTGAGCTTGTGCCTTTGAATGTGGCACACCTCTGCATAACCATGAAATTTCTGGAACCAAAACGTCTGAACCATCAAAAATATGCTACAACCTAAGACATTTAGGCCCTACCTTGTTTTGTGCCACTTTCATGCACTCCTACAATATGGATTTTTGCCTATTCCCAGACACCAGGAAACCTCCCACCTAGTGGTGAAATTGGAAACCTCTTCTAAAAGCTGTTCATTTTCTGGGATATGTTTGGCCAGTGCTGTGCATCCATCACAGCGTATTTGCAACTCAAATTTTTCGCTCATGTTGGGCCACAGCATCACTAAGTCTTTTTTTAGGTTGAGCCTGCCTACCAGACCGTACAAGCTGTAACTGTCTGGGTTCAAAAGACCTATTGTGGGCTTAGAAAGAAATTACAGGAGCTTACAACCTGCTTTTGATTGCCACTGATTGGCGTTGCCACTCATTTGCTTTCTTTTTATTTAATGGCATTCCTTGTCCAAGCTTCTCCATATTTTGTTTGTTCTTCCCCTGGTGCATCTTTTTGCTTTAGCATACCATGAGAGTACATGTGTTTTTCAGCTCTCTCTCATCTAAATATCTTTTGTGCTTCTTCCTGCCTCCTCAGTGCTCTCTGTTGTGTTTCTCTTGTGTGCTTCTCTCGCCACCTCATGTTTGTTTTCTCTTATGCTGCTTTTTTCCTCTTCAACTTCTTCCCATTCTTCCTCCCACCCACCCATGCTCGGTCTCCCATGCCCATCATGGGGTATTTTTTTAATATATGTATATCTTATGTTTTTTAAACGATATAAGGCAGCATATTTTTGCTAAGCCCCTCAGTCTTAAAAAAAAAAAAAAGGGCAGATTCAGTACTTCTTTTTCATTTGTTTTAAATTTACCAGTACATTTCTTATTGGTAAATAAAAACAAAATGGCACCTGCATCATTTTGCAGACCCATATGCCTAATGACCCATGTGCTAGTTTACAAAATGACACGCTCTGTGGCTGCATTATTGCACCTTTATTTTTGCTTTTTTTGTTGTTAAATTTACCTCGGCCATGCTGCACAACATCTTGTCAATGCTGTACAGCATATCTCTCATATTCGAAACCTTTTGGCTTTGCTAATGCTTGTTTCTACTGCTTCTCTGAAACTCTGCCTGCTTATATTGTACCTTTTTTTCAATCACCAACTTGCCAGCCTATGCCATAACTCTAGTTACACAGGCAGTCAGGCAGTGCCACAAAGAGTTTGCAGAAGCCGACATGCAAGCCTAATCTATGTTACATTTGAGAAGCAACCATCTTGTGCACAAAAAAAGACTAACGTCTACAGCAGAAACATGGCATCACCTAGGAGACATTGGGCTTAATTTAAAAAAAAAAAAAAAAAAAGTTTAGACTGTGGTCCTAGTCTTAGAAACCAGGTGTGGTTTAAGGAACTAATCTTTCGGTGAGGAAGCAAAACGCCCTCAAAAAAAGGGCCCTTAAATTTAGATTTTCTGTAAAATTCACCTTTCTTGGCTAAGTATAGCTCATGTTAGTAATCCTTGGGAAGGTGAAAGCAACAGATGAATTACCATTTTTATCCACTTATGTTCAGATTTCTTATGTCTGGACTCAGTGGTTAAGGTTCAGTGGGGTGGTGCTCGTCTCATCCTGGAACACAAGGTGATTTGTAGTCTAGTTTCCATAGAAATTCAGTTGCTGTTTTACCCTCTACTCAAGTTAGTCTTCCTGTGATCATGAAAGCTTTCATCTGCCTTTGTGCTATGGGGTTAAATGTTCCCCTTTTCTCATGGATACTTGTAACCATAGTCTCCTCACTTTTGAATTCCAAGGTGACAGGCTGAATCTGGGACTTTTTCATAGCAGAATCTTCTTTATGCCAGCAGGGGGCACCACTGGACAGCCGGATGACCTCATTCCACCTCCAGAGAAGATGTCCCGTAGCCCGCGCTGCCCCTTTGCAATGATGTCAGTTCCATTTGTTCCACACCCTTCTACATGGATCCAGAGGTCCCTTCCCATCTGTTATTTTTCATTGCATTACATTTATTATAAAAGTCAGTTTACTAAGGGATTGTCCCCTCCAAAAACCACTGGTTTTAAGTTGTTCCTAGATTGTAGGAAGCAGATGTCGGTCACGGATCCACACAATGTCGACCTATGGTATCTAGAGTCCCCACACAATTCGAAGACAGGCAGTAGCTGCTCCATGATGCCTCCTGAGGCAATCAGGCAATTGGAGGTAAAGTTCAACTTTGCTGAACACAAGAATTGCCATAGGTCACACTCAGTGTATTCACTCTACGTTGAGGTCCAATCTTGGTCCAAGTCCCGGTCCCCGCTCCAGGTCTCTGTCTTCCACAAAGTCAAATATTAGGTCAAGGGACAAGTTGCTTAACAAGCGCAAGAAGTCAAAACGGAACATGTCCCTGTCTTTCCTCTCCATTTACAGGGAGATGTTGTGTAGTTGGCACTCCGAAGCCTCAAATCAGGTACCATGGTCCAACTTGAACTGTTACTAGACTGGTCCCAGTGTACTCCAAAATCCATAGGCAGTTGTTAACCCCTCATCAAATAGAGACATTTATAGAGGCAACGCTGTAGGAAGGTGGATACCGGAGAATGGTTGCCCCCAACTTTTTGCCTGGTGTTTTGCTGGTTTTCCGACTTAGTTGGCCTGGGACCCTGCCAATCAGGACCCCAGGCCTACTGCTCTCTCTGTAAAATGGATTCCATGTACCGTAGGTACATATCCAATTGGTACTGGGCCACCTTATCAGACCCTGTCACTCAGGGCATAGGTGTACCCAAGGCCTACCAGGGGCTGCAGCGTGTATTGTGCCACCCCTGGCTGGCCATCTAAATCTGACACAACTGGCTGCACGACAGCTGGGACAAGGTGGTGTAATCACCCTTTGCTTTAGATATAGTATACCTATATCTAACCCTAAAATGGACACACAGATTCCTATCAGTCACTCCTATGGCAGGCCTTGACAATCCTGAAGGCAGAGTGCTTGGAATCGTGTGAGATGGTGCTCTGGCATGAGCTGAGCCCGTTTGCAGCTTGCGGAACCAAGTCCTAATAGCTGTTCCATGATCACGCATACCATATACTCTTAAAGGCATTATAATCCTCGCGGTTAAATGCTATCTTTGGTATCGCTTTATCAAAACATGTCGAGTAAGGTGTCATACCAATTGGAATACTAACCCCTCGCCAATTCTGGCGACGGGGTTAGCATTCCACCCTTCTAGAGGGACACGACATGTATGTAACTGTGAACCCCGGTTAAAGTTAACTCAAGCCTCAGCATCACAAAATGGATGCTGCCACCACAGACACAAGTCTGACCCCCTGCAGCTGGGAGTCCTTCCAGCGAGGGGAGCTTGGACAAAGGGTTTCCTGTCAGGGGCGGTGCTAGCACCATCCCAGACAGGGTTTTGTGTATCCTGGGTAGGCAGGGCTTTACAGGAAGGTGACTGCAAGTGGCACCCCGGTGCTCACTACGCATCTGCCGGTTAGAACCAGTTCCAGGGGCACACCAGCCCCTGAGCTGGGGAAAGTCCGGCATGGGAGAGGGGTGTAACCACCCCCCTTCCTGGCCCCACCCCTAGGGCAGGACCTAGTTGCGTACCCACCCCTTTCTTTAGGATAAAGGCAGGAGCGGGGACCCTTCCAAATCAGATCATCTTTGAATCAAGAAACTACTTTCTACGAAAGGAACTCTCGACTTCTTCTCAAGATTTCTCCCTTGTGGCTAAGGAGTAGTCAACCTGCATCCGCAGGCACCATCTAAGAACACTGCGGTTTGCTGCACGTCCTTCCCCCGGAATCCGACCGACCAGCACGACGAGACCCGGCTTCCCTGGCACCTCTGACCTCTACCTACCTCTACAGCTAAGCTGAGAACCGTAGGTGCGACGAGACCTCGAGGGACCGGCCATCATCAGAACTGCACGACTTCTATCCAGCACGATCGCCGAGGGATCCTCTGGCGAGTGCTTTGGGGTCCGAGAAGCCCCGACCCTGAGCAGCTCCAGCACCGAAGTCCAGCCCCCCAGCATCCACGAGATCTGCGTGGGGCCCTTCTGCTTTTTGCTGCTCACCGCGTTGTCTGGCTACTAGCCCGCTGGCTTGTGGCCTTCCCGACGACGACCGACGACAACAACACTGCTGGTCTGGTTGCTCCAGACTGGCCCTTGCTCCCTTCCAAAAGAGGAGCACCCCGGACCCTCCTGGTCCACTCCAGACGCCATTTTAGGTCCACCGCGTGGGCTTGAATTTGCAAAGACTTGTTGCCCCAATCCTGGGTCCAGCGACGTCGACAGCATCAACCATCGTGGGACAGCTCGCACCTCCATCCTGGTCGCCGACAACGCCTCCTGGTCCGTGAGACTGCAGAGCCCAGCGTCGCCCACTCACCTGGTCGAGGTGACTCCATCCGGTGCCATCCTGGTGCCCATCTGATCACTGGCTAGTGATTCAGGACTTGGTCCCCTCTGCTTACAGGTGTCTTCCATCTTCGATCCAGGCTTGGATCCATCGAACAATCTTCACTGGTCGCCTGCCTGCAACTCCTTCTTTCAGGCTCCTGGTTCGTCAACGACGATTCCCGACGTCTTTTCAGACCTATGCAGCCGCAGCCCCTGGGCTAGGTAACTTCGGCATTTCGGTGCCCTAGCATAGCCTCACTATCCAAGGGTCCAGATCCACTTCCGTTTTTGACCCACCTAGTCGGGTTCGCCCGAGAACACTAACTTTGCTTTTACTAGCCTCCATAGACTTTGTCCCGCATCCCGCGTGAGAGTGCACACTCTGCACCCGAGTCCCCTAGGCCTCCTACTAGTAATCTGAAGGTTCAGTAACGTAGTCCTAGCGATTCCAAAGCCTATTAGTACAGTACTTACCTGCTAGTAATTTCGCATTCCACTTTCAGAGTATGTTGTTTTTCGTGCCCCTCGGGCATTTGTGTAAATTGTGCAACTTACAGTATTTTCGTAAGAGTTTTGTTGTGTGCTTAGTACCCTGTCCTCATAAAGAGTACAGGGCTGTTGTGATCTAAATAAATACACTGTTTATTTTCATAACACTTGTGTGGTGTCCTTTCACTTGGTGTTCAAGGGGTATATGTGATGGTATAACAGCTGGCTTAACACGCCCTCTAGAGTCTAGCCTAAAGACTGCTCTTGTCCATGCTACTAGGATAGCTGGTCTATCGGTTGACTTACAACCAATCATCAATAAGGGTTGTTTGGACTGATACATAGTGATCACTAGAATAGTGAGCACTGCATATCAGGCCAACTTCTCACACATGGTAGAGAGAAAATAACTTGTAACATATTCCTGTCATTATGTTAGTCCAAACTACAGCCAATCAGGCGCAAGCACTCCTCCAGAACCTTCTCCTTAGAGCTCAGTCCCTCAGATTTTCTACTGCACGTCATGTGAAGGGAGTCTCCCTGAGCTCTGCTCAGTTTTCTCTACTTCTACTGGTTTTCCTGTGATTTCCAGCATGTCTTCAAGTAAGAAGTCTTTATTTAGACCTTGTTCTTCTTGTGGGAAGCTGCGGCTTTACTCTGAAGATCCCCACAAGAAGTGTATTTACTTTCTTTATCCCGACCATGCGGTTGGCAAATGTACATTTTGCAGAACCTTTTCAACTAAGACCCTTAAAGACAGGGAAGGCCTTCTCCTCCTGTGGCTTCAGAGACTTAAAGACAAGGATTCGGCATTTTCTGACGCAGAAAGCCTGGTGTCAGGACCTTCTAAAGCAGCTTCTAAACGTAGCAGTGTGCAGGATTTGCCTTCTCCATTCCTGAAAAAGAAAAAAACTTTCTCTCTGTCGCTCCTGCGGTGTCTTCACCTCCTCCTGCTACGTCCACGCCCACAAGACCTGGCTCACAGGCGTCTGCTGCTTCTTCCCGTCATGTTTCTGCTAAAAAAACATGTCTCTTTGTCGACTGGAGCGTCCACGATCGTCCCGACAACGAGATCTGCCTTCTCCGGCGACTTTGACGATGACATCTGCCTCGGGTTAATCAACGATTGCAACATCGACGTCATCCATGTCGACGAAGGTATCCCTCAGTTTTAAGACGGTTTCATCGACGATACCTATTGCTTCGTCGTCGACGAAGAAAACACTCTCGTAGTCAGCAAAATCTTCGTCGACGAGAGTTAAGAAAACTTCGTCGTCGGCTCGGTCGACAAGAGCGCAGTCGACGACGGATTCATCAAGTTCGTAGACGGCGGCCCCGTCAACAAGTGCTCCGTCGACGACGGCTTCATCAAGTTCGTCGATGGCGGATCCTTCAGCTACGGCTCCGTCGAGGCCTATACCATCATCGTCGTCTGCTCCGCGAAAACTTCGACGACGATTGCATCTTCTTTTGCATCGTTGCCTTTAGTGCTACTTTCTTCCTCCGGGTCTGGTTCATCCACCGTCGACCCTCTGCACCAACGTCGCAAGATGCCTGTTGACCAGTTGTCCATCCCAAGTGATCCACAGCCTCCTTCGCTCTTGTTTGCCACGGGTTCCGAGCAGGTCTCTGGTTCTGAGGACGATGTGGATGATTCCTTCAGGGCGGCTCGCAATCCTTCTGATTTGATTATTAAATGCCAGGACTATGGTGAGGACGATGAAGAATATTATTTTCAGGCAGAGGAACGTTCCGTGCAGGTTCCAACGGCGACACTGCTTCTGTTGATCATCTCCAATCTCCAGCACATGTTGGAGGATTATAACCGGCGTTTCCCGCCATCTCAACAGGGTTCGCCAGTGCCTACTGCTCCTGTGTCTGTTGCGGCTCCTGCTGCTGTTCCACAACCGCAACCACCAATGCCTTCTCCTCAGGTTCAGACATCCGTTCAGATTCACACTACAGTGTATGCTGATGACGATGATGATGTTCCTCCAGAACGTGAGGATGGGTAGGTTCACAATGGTGTGGACGACGCCAGTCATATGGCTGAGTGGGACGTCTACCAAATTCAGACGCCGACCCCCCTCCTATAACGCATGGGGATTCTCCTCCGGTGGACATTACAAGTTTCCATCAACTGATGGATAGAGCGGCTCAACGCTTTAAGCTGCTAAGAGTCCAGAGAGAGGAGGACTGTTTTCTCTACGACTTTAAAACTTAACCGTTTAAACAAATCCATACAGTCCCCATCATCGATTTCATCTGGAGTGAGGGGGTAAAATTAATGCAAACGCCAAATTCCATACCGGTGCAAATGCCTCACCTCGAGAAGAAATATAAAGCACCCTTTGGTTCTCCAGCGTGCCTGATTGCGCAGCCAAAGCCAGATTCAGTAGTCACCCAGGCTGCTCAGCGTCGCTCCAGAAACCCGACTTCTCCCATTACAGCTCCTCCTGATCGGGAAGGTCTTCGCCTTGACGCTATTGGGCACAAATTTTCAACGATGGCCTCTACCACAGTGAGAGCGGTGAATGCTTTAGCCACATTAGGGCGCTACGACAGCCAGATGTGGTCAGACATGTCTGCCCTTGTGGCCCTCGTCCCGGAGCCCTCCAAAGCGGAAGCCTTGCAAATTCTCCAAGAAGGAGAGAGAACGTCGGAGGAGATTATAGACTGCGCTGTTGATATTGCTTGTACTGGCTTCCGTCAGCTTGCTGGGGCAGCTGTTTTGCGACGACAAGGTTGGTTACATTCCACCTTTTTTCGCCAGGAGGTACAGGCGAAGATCCTGGATATGCCGTATGAAGGTGAGTCGCTTTTTGATGCACATGTCGACGAGGCGCTGCAGACAATCAAGAAAGACACTGACACTGCTTGTTCTTTAGGAACTTTACAGGTCCGTAAGCTTCTTTTTTCGTGGTGCACGCGGACGCGGCACCTCTTTTACTTTTCGCGGAGGATACAATCAATACCGCTCCTACCACAAGGGTAACCAATGATATTCTTCTCAACAACAGCAGTCCTCCTGTCCGCAATCTTCAAAATCCTACCGGGGGAAGTCTTCTTATAGAGGATCCACTTCCAAATGACAATGACTTGCCTTTTCCCCCAAAAGTTGGAGGTCGAATCTCCCTGTTCTCTTCTCAATGGTCCTCAATCACCTCGGATTGTTGTGTTCTGGACATTGTAGCAAAGGGCCATGCTTTGGAGTTCATCAAGATTCCTCCTCCCACTCCACTATCCGGCCCGCCTCCGGACCACCTCAAGGAGCTTTTCCAGCAAATCCGTATTATGATAGGGTGCCATTGAAGTGGTTTCCAAGTCTCAAAGGGGGAAGGGATTTTATTCCATTTTTTTCCTTATACTCCTGGATTTGCGAGCACTCAACAAGTATCTCAAATGCCAATCCTTCAGCATGCTTACACTCGTAGAGATCTTGCGTCTTCTCTCCATGGATGACTTCATGACCACCATCGACCTCCTGGACACTTACTTCCATGTCCCAATTCTTCCACGGCATCGGAAGTACTTGCGCTTCCGGGTGGGGCGGAGAGACTTCCAGTTCAGGGTGCTGCCTTTCGGTCTACGCTCCGCCCCTCGTGTCTTCACGAAAGTATTAGCTCCAGTGGTGGCTTACCTGCGTCTCCGGGGCGCCCAAATTTTTCCATACCTGGACGATTGCCTCTTCAAATCACAGTCTCACAACCAGCTGCTTCGGGACACTCAACTTTGTCAGGACGTGTTTTGCTCCCTCTGCCTTTCCATCAATGCCGAAAAGTCCCAGGTAGACCCAGCTCCCTGCAGAAACTTTCTAGGAGCCACTTTGGACACAACACTAGCCAAGGCATTCGTGTCTCAAGAGCGCCAACAAAAGATTCTCCCCTTAGTGTCTCTTATTCGTGCAAAACAGTCCGTTTCAGTCCGGATCTTGAAGTAATTTCTGGGGATGGCATCATCATGCATTTCGCTGATCTTAAACTGCATGCCACGGACTCTCCCCATTCAAGAGGAATTGGACGGTCAGTGTCGTCAGGTCACCGGTTCCTTCAACGACCTCATCAGTGTAACCGCACGAATGACGACGTCTCTCAAGTGGTGGGCGCAGCCATCCAACCTTGCAGCAGGGACTTCTTTCCTTTCCACCACTCCAGAACTCACTCTGACAACGGACGCCTACTTAGAAGGTTGGGGTGCACACCTTCAAGGGCTGTCTATAAAAGGCAAGTGAAGCAGAGTCCAACGCTCCTGGCCCATCAACAGGCTGGAGTTGATGGCCATCTTTCTGGCACTCAAGTCATTCCATCCTATGATCCAGGGAGAGACGGTGCTTATCCAAACGGACAATACAACCAGTATGCACTATGTCAACAAGCAGGGCGGAACCAAATCTCCACTCTTGTCTTGGCTGACTCGGTCGATCTGGGATTTTGCACTCCGTCACCAGGATACCCTGACCACAGTTCATCTACCAGGCATCTCCAACATCCTAGCGGATTACCCAAGCAGATCCATGTTGTCGACCCACGAGTGGGAGTTACATCAACCAACACTCGACTTAGTCTTTTGACGGTGGGGTCATCCGTCCTTGGATCTCTTTGCAACCCCGGAGAACGGGAAATGCAAGTTGGCATCCCCACCACGGATCGTGCGCGAATGTCCTTTTGAGGAACTGGTGCGATCTATTCGCCTACGCTTTTCCTCCGATTCCGCTGGTGCCTCGCGTGTTGTGGAAGATGCGGAGACAGCCTTGCCACATTCTCCTGATCGCCCCCATGTGGCCCCGACAAGCGTGGTTCTCGGAGCTGCTTCTTCTATCCCAGGTCAAGCCCATCCTCCCTCATCCTAGAGCGGATCTCCTCACGATGGACAAGGGTCAGATTTGCCATCCGAACCCCTCCTCTCTGAAATTATCGGCCTGGAACCTGAGCTCCTTGAATTTGCCCATTTGAATATTTCGTCAGACTGCAGAGACATTCTCGCTCATGCCAGAGCTCCATCTACAATTAAGACTTACAAGCTCAAGTGGAAGAGATTCTGTCATTGGTGCGCAGCTGCTAATATCCATCCTATCCATTACACTCCGGCTCAGCTGCCTCCATTCTTTTTGCTACTGGCTCAATCAGGGCTTTCCCATTCCACCTTGAGAGTTTTCTTGGCTGCAATTTCTCGTTTCCGTCAGGATGGCTCCTCCTTGCTCTGTTCTTCCAGAGTCATCCGCCAATTTTTCAAAGGACTATTCGGAAGTTCCCACCTATTCGGCGTCGTTCTCCTACCTGGCACCTCAATGTCGTTTTGGCTCAACTAATGAAGGCACCATTCAAGCCTATCCACAAGGCGGACTTAAAGTTTCTAACCTGGAAGGTAGACCTTCTCCTTGCTCTGACCTCATCATGTTGCGTGAGTGATATTCACACCTTCACCATTAAGCCTCCTTTTCTCCAATTCAAATTGGACTTTGTAGTGCTTCGCACTAATCCAACCTATCTGAAAGAAACAGGTTAGTATTAGATTCCTTACCTTAGAATATCCCCAGGCGTCAGACTGGATCTGGAAATTTTTGCGTAGAAATACCCCTGCGCGTCGTTAGGCGTCGTCGCTGGCTCCGCGTCCGTCGTCGGCGTCGTCTGCGCCGGAATGACGTCGTCGGAGTACTTAGACGCCACCCGTGCGCGCTGACGTCAGTTCTTCTTTTTTCCGCGCCAACTTGTGCAGATCCGGAGAAGCTCTACCCCTTAGTCACTTTTTGACTAAAACTTTTTTGATCATTTTTGATCTTCTTCAAGTCGTTCTCAACTCTTCAGGTGCCGGTAGGGATGCCCGGGTTCAAACCCTGCTCGAAGTGTAGTCGACTGATGTCGAATACCGACCCCCATCGCCGGTGTCTGCAATGCCTAGGCCTCGACCACGACGACCGTTCCTGTTCCGACTGTCGAGCCCTGACGTCGAAGGCTAGGCGGGAGCGGTCCCGCAAGCGGCTCGAGCTCCGGCAGTCGGCCCGCCCCATTCGAGGTCCCGGTCCCATGGGAGGTCGAGGGATCGGTCGCGGGGACGGAGCCCTCGCAGCTCCGGAAGTCGGCATCGGTCTTCTGGTCCCTCCTCAGGTAAGAGACATGAGAGGTCAGAGCGGCGTCATCGTTCCTCTGACCGCCCCCGACGCTCGCCCGACGCGGCCGGGGTTTTGGGTGGCACCACCCACGCGGCTCCGCCTAAGTCGCTAGCGCCGCATCCTGCCCCACACCTTCGGATCCTTGAGCAAGATGCGACGCGGTAGGAGATCGAGCAGTACCTCATGGCCATGAGGCCGCTCTCTTCTCCACCGGGCCCCACGGCGCCTTCGGGCCCAGTGGGTCCGGCTCCGGGGCCTAGCGGGTCGGGTGCTTCGGCACCGACGCCGCCGGCGACTTCGGTCCCGGCGCCGCAGGCCCCGACCAGATCCGGGTCGACGCCGGTCGACCTAACGACCTCACCGGCGCCGTCCCCAAGGGTGTCACCTCCGGCTCCGACTTCGGTCGACGCCGGCCCCAGTCCTTCTATCGATCCCGTTCAGCCGTCGACACGGCCCCGATGGGCGCCGTACGAGACTGCTTTGGGTACATTCTACTTTAACGAACGGGCCCCAATTGTTGATCCTGGCTACCAGGCATTGGGTTACGAAGAGGACTGGGAGGGGTCTGAGGACCCTCTGACACGGGAGTGTCAGGACTAAGCGGATTGGACAGAGGAGCTTGGGGAGGCCAGCGGCCTGGATCTCTCTCCAGACACTGGTTTTGTCTCCCCTCCTACCGTGGCTACGGAGGAGGGGGCAGCCTATAGCGTAGTACTGATGCGGGCGGCTAAGGCCTTAAACCTTACGCTCCCCTCAGCGGCCGTGAGGACTAATCTCCTCACCGAGGTCCTCAAACCGCAGTCAAGCTCGGTCGAGCCTCTGCTGCCGTTCAATGAGGCCTTATCTGACGTTCTGTTGGGCACCTGGTCCAAGCCTACCTCAGGACAGCCTGTGGACAGGAACGTGGCCAGACGCTACCGCCCGGCTCCGGGTGACCCAAGCTTCCTGTCGACCCATCCAACCCCCGAGAGCCTGGTTATCCAGGCCTCTAACTCCCAGACCGCGTTCCCGTCGGCCCCTCCCGACAGGGAATCCAAGAGGTTTGAACAATTTGGCAAGAAAGTGTTCTCGTCCCTTAGTCTGGGACTGCGGTCAGTCAACACCGCATGCCTCTTGGGCCGCTACACCCACACCCTGTGGGACACGGTTGCGGACTTGATGCCACAATGCCCTGAGGAGGTCGGGGCTAAACTCGCCCAAGCCCTGGTGGAGTGTCGAGATGCGGCACAGGACTCTATCCTGGATACCACTGATACACTAGGCAGAGCGATGGCCACGACAGTGGCGGTCAGACGCCACGCCTGGTTACGGTGTGCCAATTTTTCGGCCGATGTCCAGGCTACACTTCTGGACATGCCGTTTGATGGCCGTCGCCTGTTTGGCGACCAGGCAGACCACGCGCTTGAGCGCTTTAAGGACTCCAGGGCTACGGCCAAGTCCTTGGGCCTCTCGGCCCGCGCCAGCAAATGGGTGCCTTTTGCTCCATTTGTGGCCAAGGAAGGGGCGTCCCCACACGGACCGCCAGCCATACGCCGCAACAGAATATTCAGCGCGGTGGCGGCCCTGGAAACCGCCGGGGAGGCGGTCGGGGTCAAAGGCGAGGCCAGTCCGCACCCGCTCCCGCAGCATCCGCCTCAAAACCTTCCGAGTTTTCAGGCCCATGTGACGCCAGTGGGGGGCAGGGTCCGCCATCACCTCTTCCACTGGCGCTCAGTCGCATCGGACAGGTGGGTGCTGCAAATTGTCTGAAGGGGCTACTCCCTCCCCTTCGAGGCGACCCCCCTGCCATGCCACCGCAGTACCACTGCGTGTCGGGGGACCACTTGCGACTTCTGCAGGAGGAAGTTACGGCCCTCTTGGCCAAGGGGGCCATCGAGCGCGTTCCTGGGCCAGAAGTAGGGTGTGGTTGTTACTCCCACTACTTTCTGGTGCCCAAGAAGGGCAAAGGGGGCTTACGCCCTATCTTGGATCTACGGAACGTCAACAGCTTCCTCCGGAAGGAGAAGTTCAAGATGTTGACTTTGGCTCAGGTCTTGGCTGCCCTAGACCCGCAAGACTGGATGGTGGCATTGGACTTGCAGGACGCCTATTTTCACATCCCTGTCCTGCTGGCCCACCGGCGTTACCTGCGGTTCACGGTAGGCCTCGAGCACTTTCAGTTAACCGTGCTCCCCTTTGGCCTTACCAGCGCCCCACGGGTGTTCACGAAAGTGATGGCGGTGGTAGGAGCTCATCTGCGCAGGTTAGGGGTTTCAGTCTTCCCCTACCTCGACGACTGGTTGTTGAAGGCGGGCTCGCCCCAAACAGTCATCAATCACCTCCAGATTACGGCGGATCTCCTGCACCTGCTTGGGTTTTCCGTCAACGTGCCGAAATCACACCTGTGCCCCTCCCAAAAGCTCCTCTTCATCGGAGCTGTTCTGGACTCGGCGCAGTTTCGGGGGTTATCCTCCCGAGCAGCGAGTCCGGGATATTCAGGCTCTGATTCCGATCTTTCAGCCTTTATTCCGGGTTTCGGTCAGGTTGACGCTGCGGTTCCTGCATCCTTCTGGTGCATCACGCCCGGTGGCGGATGCGGGCTCTGCAGTGGGACCTGAAGTTTCAGTGGGCCCAGCATCAGGGCAACCTGTCCGACCATGTCCTGATCTCGGAGGGCACTGCGAGACAGCTGCAGTGGTGGCTCACGGACCGCGATTGAGTCAACGGCAGATCCCTCTCCCTTACCCAACCGGAGCACGTGGTTGTGACGGACGCGTCCCTCCAGGGCTGGGGAGGCCACATGGGAGAGGCGGAGATCAGGGGCCTCTGGTCTCCGGCGGAGTCCCAGCTCCATATCAACCTTCTGGAGCTGCAGGCGATTCGTCTGGCACTGAAAGCATTCCTCCCCTCTGTCCGAGGGAGTGCAGTGCAGGTGTTCACGGACAACACCACTGCCATGTGGTACTGTAACAAACAGGGCGGTGTGGGGTCCTGGACCCTCTGTCAAGAGGCTCTGCGGCTCTGGCAGTGGCTGTAACATCAGGGCGTGACCCTGGTGGTTCACCACCTGGCAGGTTCTCTGAACGCCAGGGCGGACGAACTCAGCCGACGGTGCTTGATGGATCACGAATGGCGTCTGAACTCGGACGTGGTGCAAGGCATCTTTCTGCAGTGGGGAGAGCCTTGGTTAGATCCATTCGCCATCGAAGAGAACGCGCAATGTCATCAGTTCTGCGCGTTGGAATTTCCAAGGCGGCACTCGCTCGGCGACGCATTTCGTCACGAGTGGAGTTGCGGTCTGTTATACCCCTTTCCGCCTATACCACTTCTGCCCAGAGTGCTGAAGATCAGGCGCGACCAGGCCCAAGTCATCCTTGTGGCTCCTGACTGGGCTCGAAGGTTCTGGTATCCCGAGCTACTCAATATGTCAGTCGGTCCCCCGATCCGTCTGCCTCTTCAGGAGGACCTTCTGTCGCAGCAGCAGGGGACGGTCCTCCACTGAACCTGTCCAGTCTCCACCTCCATGCTTGGAGATTGAGCGGCGGCAGTTGAGGCCATTTGACTTGCCTCCTGAAGTTTGTAATGTTATTCTGGCAGCCAGGCGTCCCTCCACTAAGTCGGTATACGCCTGCCGGTGGAACAAATTTGTGGCATGGTGCACAGCAAAGGCTGTGGATCCCCTTTCTGCCCCCCTTTCTGAAGTTCTTCTCTTCCTTCTTTCTCTTGCCCAGCAGGTCTCTGCTCTGGGCACTATCAAGGGCTACCTTTCTGCCCTTTCAGCCTTCCTAAGGCTGCCTGATCAACCTTCTTTGTTCAAGTCCCCTATAGTAACTCGTTTTCTGAAGGGCATCACGCACATGTTTCCACCTGTTCCTTTTGTGATGCCTCAGTGGGACTTGAACCTGGTTCTTACTTTCCTGATGTGTGCTCCCTTTGAGCCACTTCACTCTTGTCCTCTCCGTCTTCTCACCTTGAAGACAGCTTTCCTGGTTGCCATCACCTCTGCCAGGAGAGTGAGTGAGCTCCAGGCTCTATCTTGCAAACCCCCTTTCCTGTCTGTGCATCCGGACAAAGTGGTGCTACGTACAAAACCATCTTTCCTGCCCGAGGTAGTCTCTTCTTTCCACATTGGGCAGTCCATCACTTTGCCCTCCTTCTTCCCGCCTCCGCATCCTTCAAAGGATGAAGAGCGGCTCCATCGTCTGGACCCAAAATGTGCGCTTTCATTTTATATGGATCGCACACTCCAGTTCCGGGTGGATGACCAACTCTTTGTTGGCTACGTGGGTGCGGAGAAAGGACAGGCGGTGCATAGGCGGACCATCTCTCGGTGGGTCGTTCTATGCATACCTTTGCGAGGCACTACTGCCTGGATAGTCAAGTCCGGAGGGATGGCTTCTTTGGCCGTTCCGTCCTCCAGGACTTTCTGGTGTGAGTATTGGTTCGCAGACCCACCACCGGGGTTGGTATTGCTGGGGTATCTATTCTAAGGTAAGGAATCTAATACTAACCTGTTTCTTTCAGATGAACAAGTTACTTACCTTTGGTAACGATATATCTGTAAGAAACAGTAGTTAGTATTTGATTCCTTACCGCCCCACCCATCCTCCCCGTTCTGCGAACTGATACCTAGGGTTAAGGTCATCCCCTTTCAGGGCCCTAGTTTCTTGGCACCAGTGTTGGTTCTAGCATGGCTCTGCGTATCTGACGCGGAAAAGCTGTGTCTAAGAACTGATCTTTGGACTGGGTAAGAGTGGTCTGCTTAATTCAGACACTCTGTTCATCACCCTGATCTTTGGACTGGGTAAGAGTGGTCTGCTTAATTCAGACACTCTGTTCATCACCCCTGATCTTTGGACTGGGTAAGAGTGGTCTGCTTAATTCAGACACTCTGTTCATCACCACCCCCTTTTCTGAATCATAAGAACTGACGTCAGCGCGCATGGGTGGCGTCTAAGTACTCCGACGACATCATTCCGGCGCAGACGACGCCGAAGACGGTCGCGGAACCAAAGACGACGCCTAACGACGCGCAGGGGTATTGCTACGCAAAAATTTCTGGATCCAGTCTGACGCCTGGGGATATTCTAAGGTAAGGAATCTAATACTAACTACTGTTTCTTACAGATATATCGTTACCGAAGGTAAGTAACTTGTTCTTTTGCCTAAGGTGCCCACGGATTTCCATATTAATGAACCTGTTTTCTTGAAAAACTTCTTTGCCGATCCTTAATCCCTTTTGGGAACAAAAGGGGTTAGGTCCTTTATGTGGTGAGGGCTAGACCTAATATCAATAGTGAACAACACAAAGTACCCAAACCACAGTGACTCAATACGTTTTTTTGATACAGGGTAAGAAACCAATTTATTGTCGCTTCCTTAGACACCATTATTTTGTGTCAATCATTTTGTATTTTTTATATTTTCAAAGAATTGCTGACAGAAAAAGACATTGATGGCCAATATTTACAAGGCTAAACAAACTTTAAAAAACATTAAAGGCAAAGACTTTTTACACATTTAGAAACCATTATGTTACACATTGGAAAGTATTCTCAAATCAGACATTAAATAAAACAATTATTGAAAAAATAATACAAACATTTTAATCACAAACAACAAAAAAATTGCAAACACTGAATGAGAGAAACTAGGGGTTGGGAGGATAGAATATAAGTAATTAAATGACTTATATATACAAAGTCGAAGGTACCATCTTTGATCCGCAATCGCAAATCATGGTTACAATGGACGTTACGTCCTTGTATACCCAAATCCCCCAGGAAGAAGCCCTAGAAGTCATGCAGTTATATCTGGACATGAGAGAAAGACCACATCGGGTTACGACTGCCTTCATTTTAGAATTGTCAGCAATAGCACTGAAGAGAAATTACTTCACCTTTAACGGTCAGTTCTACATGCAAGTGAAGGGCACCGCCATGGGATGTCCTTATGCCCTAGAAATGGCGGTGCTCTTCATGGCGCAGTATGAAGAAAGGTTTGTGGACAGGAATAATCCCTTTAAACATCAAATACTACAGTGGTAAAGGGTACATAGACGACGTCTGGCTCCTGTGGCAGGGGAGCCAGACCGATTTAATGGCCTTTCACGGATGGCTTAACACTAGGCACAGAGATATAAAATTCTCGATAGAAAATAGCCCTAGCCGGATGACTTTTTTGGATATTGAAATGAGGTGTGTGGACGGTCGGTTGGTTTCATCATTGTTCAGGAAAGACACCGACAGAAACACAATTTTACACCACAGGAGTGCACATCCCCGCAGTCTAAAAGCTAATTTACCCTATGGGTAATTATTAAGAATAAGACTGAATTGCTCAGAAATACAAGACTATGAGCTGCATGTCCAAGCATTTTGCTGTGATATGCAAGAGCGTGGTTATCCACGGAAGATCCTCAAACATTCTCTTAAGCGTGCCAAACATATGCCTAGAGAATGTTTATTACAAACCAAACAGCGCGCACCTTTGGAGAAACTCGTGTGCGTCACCACCTTCTGCCGGACACACACAAACTAAGACAGGCTGTATTAAGGAATTGGCATTTGTTGGAGGGGTTGAGCTGCCCGTTCCCCAAACCCATTTTTGCCTACAGAAAAAATCGCAGCATTGGCCAGGAACTCATCCGAGCTGATGTGGTTATTTCTAAGCCCAAGAGCGACTTATTGGCGCAATGGAATCTCAAGCCTATCGAGGGCCACCACAAGTGTGGTAACTGCGTCGCCTGCTCCAGCACAATAGAAGGCGACGAGTTTGTACATAATGCGATCAAGTGGAAGCACAAAGAATTTTCTAATTGCAGAACAAAGAACGTTGTGTACATGATTCTATGTCCGTGCCAATTAATTTACATTGGAAAAACCAGTCAGCAAGTCAACCAAAGAATAAGCCAGCACCGATCGCGAATTAAGAAAAAGGTGATGTCTGCTCCAATGGTGGAGCATTTCTGTGAGAAGTCCCACAATGAACAAGAATTCAAATGGTCTGTTCTGTACACTATGAATTCCAGGTCAAAATGCCACAACGTCGAGCGCGTTCTGTTACGAAAAGAAGCGTATCTGATTTTAAAATTTAACAGTGCACAGACTGGTTTGAATAACCTGTCTGAGATAGCGCATATCTAATTACATCTGTCCTGATTTGCACCGGTTAGACATCCCTGGTTTGCCCGCTGGTCTTGGTCCTCTATCTCATGAGAATAGGTCCCTGGCCCCGAGAAGCCACCCAAAACGCTAGCACATCCTAGCAGAGTCATTCTTTGCTTTAAAACAAACAATACATTAAATATTTGGGAGTGATGTACCCATTACTTCCAAACTACGATAAGGTGTTGGCGATAATATGCCCAGCACCCACTCATGATTTTTTTGACAATAACAATTTTTTTTTTTTTTAAGTAATTGTGATTTATGGGACTACATGCCCCATAATGCATCAGCACAGTTTTTGCATTTATAACAAACAGGAAGTGGCGGCGGCCATCTTTATTGAGAGAAATTTGAATCCAGCAGCACAGAGCAGCAGCTCCAGCTACAGGTATTTGCCCTATATGCACGAACACGCGCTCACCTAGCGCTGAACTAGCAAGAACATCCCACTAAGATCGCGCTTTGTTTTTCCCTTTAGAACGCTGAAATTAACAACCCCTTTCATGCGCAAACGAGAGATCAAATCAAGGTAGGCAACCTTTCTTTGAATTGTCCAAGCGAGTGTGAAAGACCATTTGCCCGCCGCCAAGCCTCTGAATGTCAATCTCTCCCATATCTCAGAATCAAAATTGATGGTTACGCCGCTCCTAATGGATCCTGCCAGCACTCGGCACTACCCAAAGTAAAAGGTACGCTTTCACTTCCCCAAACTGACTCAGCCACTAGCATAATGAATGAATCAATCATGTAATTAAAAAATGTGAGAAGTTGGCCTGATATATGCTGTTCACTAGTTCTAGTGATCACCTTGTATCAGTCCAAACAACCCTTATGGTGATTGGTTGTAAGTCAACCTTATAGACCAGCTATCCTAGTAGCGTGTACAAAAGCAGTCTTTAGGCTAAACTCTGAATGGCATGTGAAGCCAGCTGTTTTACCACATATAACCCCTTGAATACCAAGTGAAAGGACACCACACAGGTTGTTATGAAAATAAACAGATATTTATTAACTAACATACACCTCTGAACTCTTTATGAGGGCTAAGCACATGACAATACTTGAAAGGAAATACCAGTTCGCACAGTATTTACAAGAACGCCTGAGGGGCGCAACAAACCATATACTAAATAAATGGAATGCGAAAGTCAATCAAATGAATGGAGCTGTACAGAGGCTGTAGAATCGCTGGAACCACACTACCCTGACTGGAGGTAAGTAATAGGAGGCCCACGGAACACGTGTGCAGAGTGTGAACTCACACGCGAGATGCGTACAATCGGCTATGGACAGTACAGTTTAAAGAAAAGGTGAGTACGGACGTCCCTGACTAGGTAAGACTGAAACAACAATGGAACTGGACACTAGGATAGTGAAGCTACCCCTGAGCACCGAAATGCTCGTGTTACCTCACCCACAGGCTGCGGGTGCATAGGTGCCAAGTCGTGTCGGGTTCCGGCGTTGGAGTCTATGGAGCCTGGAGGAAAAGATGCTGCAGGCGGTCAAGAGGCAGATGTCCGGTGCAATCCAAGGGTTGATTGGTGAAGAGAGGAACCTGAAATCAGAGGGGACAATGTTCAAAGTCACTAGCCAGTGACTGGAGTGGAACCAGATGTCGTTGTCGCGATCAGGTGAAGGTGGACGCTTGTCTCTGCAGCCACGTGGACCAGGTGGTGTCTTCGACGACCAGGATGGAGGCACGAACTGTCCCACGCAGGCTCTCGCTGTCGGCGGTGTCGTCTCCGGATTCGGGTTCAACAGGCCTTGGCAAAGGCAACCCACGCGGTGAGTGGAAACGGCGTCAGGAGTGGACCAGGAGGGTCCGGGGGGCTCCTCTTTTGGAAGGGAGCAAGGGCCAGTCTGGAGCAACCAGACCAGCAGCAAAGTTGTCGGAGTTCGTCGTCTAGGAAGTCACAAGCCAGCCGGCAAGTGACCAGACAACGCGTCGAGCAGCAAACAGGCAGAAGGGCCCCACGCAGATCTCGTGGATAATGGAGGGCTGTTCTTCGATGCAGGAGCTGCTCAGGGTCGGGGCTTCTCAGTCCCCAAAGCACTTGGACGAGGATGCCTCTGAAGTTGTGCTGGAGCGAAGTGCTGCTTCTTTCAAGATGGCCGGTCCCACGTGTGTCTCGTCGCACCCACGGGTCTCAGCTCGGCTGCAGATGTGGGTTGAGGTCGGAGAGGTCTGGGATTCCGGGTCTCGTCGGGCTCTGAAGTCTGGATCCTGTGCAGGAAGACGACAAAGGGAAGTCGCGGTACGCTGATGGTGCCTGCAGATGCAGAGTGGGCACTCCTTGCCCACAAGGGATATTCCTTCGGTCTTCTGTGGAGCAGAACGTCGAGGTCCAGAGTTTCTTCTGTGAAGTTGATCAGATTAATCTAATTTGGAATGGGACCAGCTCCTACCTTTATCCGGCTAAAGGGGGCTGCACTAAGACTAGGTCCCTCCCCTGGGTGGGACCAGGAAGGGGGGGTGGTTACACCCCCTTTCCTTTGTCCGGTCCTGCGCCAGCTCTGGGGCTGGAGTGCCCCAGGAACTGGTTTGGACCGGCATATGCACAGGGACACCTTGTGTGCCCCAGGCATGTCTCATTCCTTTCATCCCTGTCCTACCTAATACACAAAATCCTGTCTGGGGTGGTGCTAGCACCTCCCAAGGCAGGAAACCCTTTGTCTAAACCTCCCTCGCTGGAAGGACTCCCAGCAGCAGGAGGCCAGACTTGTGTCTGTGGTGGCAGCATCCATTTTGTGATGCTGAGGCTCGAGTTAACTTTAACCGGGGTTCACAGTTACACACATGTCGTGTCCCTCTAGAGGGGTGGAATGCTAACCCCGTCGCCAGAATTGGCGAGGGGTTAGTATTCCAATTCGTATGACACCTTACTCGACATGTTTTGATAATGCTATGCCAAAGTTAGCATTTGACCGCGAGATACATAATGCACTTAAGAGTATATGGTATAGCGTTATCATGGAACAGCTATTAGGACTTGGTTTCGCAAGCTGCAAACGGGCTCAGCTCATGCCAGAGCACCATCTCACATAATTCCAAGCACTCTGCCTTCAGGATTGATAAGGCCTGCCATAGGAGTGACTGATAGGAATATATGTGTCCATTTTAGGGTTAGATATAGAGATACTATATCTAAAGCAAAGGGTGATTACACCACCTTGCCCCAGCTGTCGTGCAGCCAGTTGTCAGTTTTGGATGGCCAGCCAGGGGTGGCATAATACATGCTGCAGCCCCTGGTAGGCCCTGGGTACACCTATGCCCTGGATACCTAAGGTATGCTGTACAGGGACTGATAAGGTGACTCAGTATCCAATTAGATATGTACCTAGAGTACATGGAATCCATTTTACAGAGAGAGCAGTGGGCCTGGGGTCCTGAATAGCAGGGCCCCAGGTCAACTAAGTCGAAAAACCAGCAAAACACCAGGCAAAAAGTTGGGGGTAACCATAGTCAGATATCCACCTTCCTACAAAAAACATCCTTAAAATCTTTCTAGGCTTCTCTTATCGGCCACGCTATTCATTTAAACGGACCTCCAAAAGACCCCCTCTGAAATTCTACATTGAGCAGCCTTGGTATGTAGCGCACACCGTCATTATAGCTACTTCATGGTAATAAGGAGCCCACACACTAGACTAAGCAAGACATTGCTTTTGTATCCTACAGATACAAGACACATACAGCCCTGATGACAGACCAGTGACTCCAGTCTGGTCTAGAAACGCGTCGGCAGTGTTGTTTGGGAGATACAAAGTATCATTGTTGTACAAAAGCTAGGACCGGCTGGTCCAGCATTAAAATATATACAAGTCATTTAATTACTTATATTCTATCCTCCCAACCCCTAGTTTCTCTCATTCAGTGTTTGCAATTTTTTTGTTGTTTGTGATAAAAATGTTTGTATTATTTTATCAATAATTGTTTTATTTAATGTCTGATGTGAGAATACTTTCTAATGTGTGACATAATGGTTTCTAAATGTGTAAATAGTCTTTGCCTTTAATGTTTGTTAAAGTTTGTTTAGCCTTGTAAATATTTGCAATCAATGTCTTTTTCTGTCAGCAATTCTTTGAAAATATAAAAAATACAAAATGATTGACACAAAATAATGGTGTCTAGGGAAGCGACAATAAATTGGTTTCTTACCCTGTATCAAAAAAACGTATTGAGTCACTGTGGTTTGGGTACTTTGTGTTGTTCACGATCCTTAATCTCCGGCAGAGCAACGCTTACATTCCTTGGACATTAAAAGATGCCTTAAATTTTACATCAACAGGACTGTCCCCTTTTGCAGGTCCAATCAACTGTTCATTGCCTATGGACGCATGCGCAAAGGGCGTCCTGTTACCAAGCCAACTATTGCACGTTTGATTTCTTCAGCCATTGCCTTCTGCCATCGGAAGGCCGGTGTGAGAAGTTGGCCTGATATATGATGTCTCCAAATCTGAGGGCACATTGTATCAGTGCAAACAATCCCTTATAGTGATGGTTGTAAGTCAACCTTATAGCCAAGCTATCCTAATGGTAGCATGGACTAAGCAGCCTTAAAGGCTTAACTCAAGAGGGCATGTGAAGCCAGCTGTTTTACCAATCACAATCCTGTAATATCAAATGAAAGGACACCACACAAGTTATATATTTTAAAAATATATGTATTTATTACTAGAATAATCCTCTGTACTCTTTGAGTGCAGAGGCACAAGCGTTTAAACAAAAGCACAGTTAAACACATAAAAGTTGCACAATTATGGATGAGGCTGGGGGGGCCACGCAAACCATATATTAAAAAAGTGGTATAAGTATCAGTAATCAAACAGTGGTCC
The DNA here is from genome assembly GCF_964263255.1 of Lissotriton vulgaris. Taxonomy (NCBI): domain Eukaryota; kingdom Metazoa; phylum Chordata; class Amphibia; order Caudata; family Salamandridae; genus Lissotriton; species Lissotriton vulgaris. Next base: position 343,273,129 of record NC_141698.1, on the reverse strand, counting down.
GGCCTAGGGCCTGGGGAATCGCTGGGACCAATCGGGACTAGCAATGCTGAAGTCGGGAAAAGCCCGCGGGAATCGGGTGCAGCGCTTAAAGCACACACATGCACCAATGCAAAGTCAATGGTGCGTAAAAGTTACTAAGTTACTGTTAAAGGAGTCTTCCGACTGGACTAGAGTTACCAAACATTACGAACAAAGCTTTGCTGTGTTTTAGGTTCTTAATTAGGCAATGGCTCGCGTAGACACCAATATATTTTTTAAGCTGCTGACTTTTATGTCTTTTTTACAGCGTAGCATCTTAAGTTTTGTTGTGGATAAGGTTTGAAAGTTTAATTATTTGCACCCACTGGGCTTGAACACAAAACACTGGCATCATTTGCTCAAGCAAACATTTTTTTTGTCTTATAGCAGTACAAACGTGGCTTCTTCCACCTCTGTTTTTCAGCGTTCACCATATTGCTCCGTCAGCAAGTGTTGTTTTATTACATAATCTGCAGTTCGGGATCATGACAGTTTTAATGTTGAACAATTGCATGATGTTTCCAGCTGGAGCAGTGTTTTTGTGGAACTCCGGTCACATTGAGCCTCCGGAACTAAAGCAGCATGCAAGGATGGTGGAGTTTAGTAACCATAGACTGTTTTTTTTCTGAAACTTATTGTGTTTCTGTGTTTACCTGGGTAAATGCTCCCCAGTGGAAGACGCTGTAAGGATGCAGTGCATTTTCACAAAACTAAACGTTTGTATTTACAAGCCTGTTTCTTTTTATAGTCATGTAAATACAACACATATTACATTACAAATGCTATAGGTGTCACGTTTGCGAAAAGTTAAAACTATTGGCATTGTAAATGACAAAGCTATTAATTTTGCTATTTTCAAGACCAACACATAAACAAGAAAAAAGTCATTTACAAAACCAATAGCTCCAACTTTTCTAATGCGAGACCTATTGCATTTCCAATGCTTGTTTTAACTAAGGTGAGCCTCTGTCTTCCCTCCACCTTTATGGTTTTATATGATTATTATTATTATTACTTGCATGACTATATTATGTCTCATTGAGTTTCTTCCATGCATTCGCATGGCTGATACGAGCCTTGATCGGCTACTCCTGCTCACTATTCTATTCAAGCATGTGAATCTATGAAAGACACCCTAATACTGGAGAAGAACAATTGTTACTTACCTGTAAATAGGTGGTTCTTCAGTATTGGTGTCTTTAATAGATTCACATGCGACCCTCCCACCTCCCCTCAGAGGCTCTCTTCTCCTCATAGACTCTTTTGTCACTCCTGTGCTACGAACATCTGAGAGACTGAGCTCTGAGGAGAAGGTTCTGGAGGAGTGCTTGCGCCTGATTGGCTGTAGTTTGGACTAACATAATGACAGGAATATGTTACAAGTGTTTTTTCTCTCTACCATGTATTCCTATGTAGCAATTATGTCTGGGTATTTACTAACTTTTCTGGTGTGTATTGTATGTGTTATGTTTTTACATACATATGTTATTAGTATTTTATTGCTATTTTATTTATCGTGGGACTCCCACTTCAATGGGGAATATTTAAGCATGTGAATCTATGAAAGACACCGATACTGGAGAACAACCTGTTTACAGGTAAGTAACAATTGTTCATAGTTATTTTTTAAATTAACTGTTCCTTATTTAGTTAACTTTGAGTGGCTAGAACAATTAATTAAAAAGCAAAAGCATTTTACATTGCCAGGTGTTATTCACAGAAGAGTATCCACTTTCTAATGTGAGGCATCACAGTACGTTTATTTTCACTGTCCTTGCAAAAACGTCCAGATTTCTGACATTTTCAGATCTTAGTGACACAAAGATGTTATACTGAACCTTTTCTGATTGTTCTCACTGAAATGTATTAATATTGTTCACTTGTATCGAAATGAGGTCTCGTCCGCTAAATGAATGTTTACAAAAATTAGTGTGTGAGCTTTTATTTATAAGCATCCCTTACTTTGTCACATTTGGTTAATTTGTAGAATCATGCATGTTGTCATGTTTCTGAAACCATATTTATGAGCAAAAATGAAAATTTACTTTCTCTAGGCAAACTCAGTGGGATCCTCCTGTCTGGGACAGTCCTGGAGATGATGGTCACCAAGAAAATGAAGCAGAAATGGATCTTGGTACACCCACCTATGATGAAAATCCAGTAAAGGTAAGATCTTTGAAAGAGCAGACTTTACCCATATGACAAATTTAAACTCTGCCTTCTATGGATGTTTCCCAAGACTGTAGGCTACAAATATGGGAAGAATATGTTACCTGCATTTTCTATGCTATTTATTCTAGTCTACCTCCGTTCCCCACACTTAGGAATATTACTACTACCACCTTTTAGTTGTCTGGGCATTCAGTGATGTGTACCTTCATGATTGTCTGACACACATGCAAGTCATACCATTAGTTAAACTAGTTCCACCTGCTTGAAGTGATTGTAACTATGGCCGCTCCATTATCTAAGCATAACTTTCTATCTCAGTGCCCTTTAATGTGTATAAGCTTGGAAGGTTTATTTGGCTGCTTCGTATAACACACTTGCTGCGATGTCTTTGGACATCTATTAGCTGTTTTTACTGTTGACATCTAAGAAAAGACAGATTGCTCACTGAGCCACTTGTAAACAATCCATCTTAAAAATAAAATAAAAAGCAACAGGGGTATACGAGTTCCATACTTCGGAATGCTCATAGGGCCCTGAAATGCATTTTTCATAGGGTGTATTCTCTGGCCTTGGCAACATAGGTTTGCTCCCATCTAGGTTCAATTACATACAGGTTCATTATCCCTAATGTAAAGGTGCCTTTTGGAGAGGTATTTAGGAGTTTCTCAAAGACCGTGATTGAGAAAAAGGACTTGAGAGGATGGTTGCCTTCTCTTCGGTCTTGTCTGATTGATACTTCTAAACACAGAATCCTCACCTTCTGCACTGTAGGATTCTCATGCATAGTTGTGAACGTAGAATAGACGTGACTATGGCCAGGGGCCAAAAACACTTTCAAATATATTTTTTTGACATTGGAGGTAGCCACCCCATTGCTTGAACAGTCCTGGGGGACTGTAGGGTGGATCTGAAACCCATGGGTGTTTGCTTACTGCAGAAACAATTACGGAATCAGGCTATGGTTCTTGTCTCACGAAAACTGAGTTTTGTTCTGCCACTTTATATTTTCAGTGAGTATTTGGTGTTGCGAACTTTAAAGTGGCTGCAATCAGGAATGTTTCCTCTCCCAGCTCCATAAACCCTTGAACCAGAGAGATGATAGTCTTGGAGAAGCCCTTGGTAGTAAAGTCTCTATGACAATTGGGACTAGAACATGGGACGTCTATCTGTAGCTTCAATTTAGCTGCTCCTCTGATGAGTACATCTAGAAAGGTTAAATTTTCATCTCCTGGAGAAGCTCATGGATAAGCTGGAGGACGTGGATCTTTGATATATCTGTATAATACAAAGCTGTACTTGGAGATGTTGAGTATTTATTTTTGTTATGCCTTTTCAGAGTTCCTGGAGGAGGAGTAGATGGTGCTGTTGTACCTTAAGCCAATGGAAGGGCGAGTCCTTGTGTGGTTACAAGCACTGAAAGTGTATATAGAACTGTTAGTGTATGAGGACCAGTTGGTTCTGAGAGTGAGGTTAGAACAGGGTCTTCTGCAGGGATGATGAATCTCATGCTGACTGCCATTGCAGGCTGCGTGAAATGGTGCAGACAAAAGTGAGAACACAACATGGCATACATCCTGTGTGCCATGCCTTCAGACACTACATGCAAGTCACTCCTACAGCAGGCCTTACAGACTCAAAGCATGGTGCATTATATTACATGTGTGGACATATTTTCATGAGCAGATATACCTGTCGAAGTCGATTCTTAGACAATGCAAGTGAACAGGGAAGCCATCTCAACTATATGTACTGGGCACTGGGATTGCAAGTTCTCCAGCTATATGATGGCTTCACAGAAACCAAAGGCGTTTGATATCAAACACCTTGTATTAATAAACCTACACTGACTCTAGTGATGGATTTATTAATACGTGCACCCAGAGGGTACCTTAGAGGTGTGTGCTCGCTGACTGGTACAGTCCAGCCTGCCACCACAGATGTGTTTCTGACCCCCTGGGAGATGGGAGCCTCACTCTGAGGTCAGGAACAATGCCCTATCCAGTGTTAGGGTATCTTTCATAGATTCACATGCCTGAATCATTCCCCGTCGTCTGGATGGGAGTCCCCGGTACATAAATAAAGTAATGTCACATAGACATATATACATAGTAATGGGCCAGAGGCCTCTCATTAGTAACATATCCATGTCCTTTTGTGAAAAGGACCAAAGTTTGGCAAAGAGCCAATCAGCTATCACCACCCTCTAGAACCTTCCTGGAAGGAGCTCTAGTCCCTCAGATTTTCTACCGCACGTCGTGCTAAGGGAGTCTCCACTGAGCTCTGCTTAGCTTTCCTTAGTTTCTGGATTTCCAGTACTTTTTTCTTCAGAATGAGAATTTGCCTAGCCTTGGTGCTGGTAAGTTTCAATTCTATTAAGGACTCGGAGGCGAGGATTATGCCTTACTTCCTTCGCTTTATTGCCAAACACAGCAGCAAGAAAAAACCACAAACTACATTTCCCATGAACATTAGGGAAAGAAAGTCACAATGGTAGTCCTTTGTCGCTCTCCGCACTCCGGCAGCTCCCATCATGCCCTGCAGCTGCTTCCTCTTCCTCTTTCTTCGCGCAAAGCCCATGCTCCATTCATCTTACGCCTCCTGTTTATTACCGTCATTCCCTGCAAAATACGCAGTGCCAGACACCGAGCAGCTACTAACAAGTGTAAAAACGCATGTCAAAGAACATTGCAGGTACCAAAAGCATAGCCAGTAAGAACAAAACTCATAAATGCATTACTTACATTCCGTACGGGGAGGGTCCACTTCCGTGAAGTCATTGGGGGGGAATAATCCTCGCCTCCGAGTCCTTAATAGAATTGGAACTTACCAGCACCAAGGCTAGGCAAATTCTCATTCTATGGCAGGACCGGAGGCTTCGGATTATGCCAGTTCAAAGCTTGTCGACCACTAACCGGGCAACTTCCAACACTGGCTTAAAATAGAACCTCTTGAAAGTGGAGTCTGAGGACCAATCAGCCGCCCTCATCAGATCCTCCAACCGAGCCCCAAGGGCAAAAGCTTTAGAGGCCATCGCCCCTCTCGCTGAAAGAGCACCAAACTGCTTGGTATCAATCCCCGCCTCCTGCATCACCCAACGCACTCACCTGGCTATAGTTGGGGAAAAGACTGCCTTGTACGGTTTACGTAGGGCAATGAGCAATTGTCTCTTGCCCGGAAAACGAGTGTCTTCAGTCAAACTTTCATAGGCACAGAGGCACTGCACCACACACAGTTTAGGGGAGTCCTGAAAGGCCAGGTACGAAATCACTCTCGAAAGGGACTTAGTCCGCCTACTCACCGTAAAAGACACCCCGTCAGGGGAGAATACTCTAGCAGTGATGTCTAATGCTCGCACATCCGAAACCCGCCTGCAAGATATCAAACACAACAGCATAGCTAATTTAGCCGTGAGCTCTTTGCGAGACAAAAACCGATTTGGCTGCCAGGACAAAAACAAGTTCAGAACCCTATGAGAGAACCTGCGCAACCACAAAGTAATATAGAACTGTAATAAATTCTTTGTTCTTGATTTACAGCAACAACAGAGGGCAGTTGGTAAATGCAGCAATATTGTTTATTGCGCCAGCCGACACGTGTTTCATTGGAGTGCAATACACTCCAAATCTTCAGGGCCCAATCCAAATGAACAAAGGCAGAATAATCCCCCACGACTGGTGATAATTCCAACCCAGTCCGGGTACAAGGATCTTCAGGTCAGGTGCACCGGTTGCGTGTGGAATACACTTGTCTATTGGTTCAAGAAAATGAGATATTAATTGTATTACTGTTGGCCTCAGGGACGGTGGTACTGTGGTCAGTGTTAGCTAAGTAAGCAGTGACAATCCAGAAAGCCTTGATGGGCAAAAAGAAGCCGGCACCGCCCTTTAGAGCGATCTGTGTCGCCTTCCCTTGTGTGCTGCTATCTCCGAGTCAGGATCAACAACACAAGTTCAGAACCCTGTTCACATCTCAAAGGACGGAGTAACGTGGCTCTGGCGGCAACAAGAGGCGAATCCCCCTCAAAAGCCAACAGACCAAAGGATGTTCTCCAACCGGGGAACCCTGAACCAGGTCATGACCGGCTGAGATAGCTGAACGGAAGGTATTCACTGACCGGTAAGCCAGGCCATCCTCCGCCAATCCTGCCAAGAAGTTTAGCACCTGCACTACGTCTGCCCCCACGGGATCAAGACCCCGTCGCACACACCAGCGACGCCATATATTTCAAGCAACCGGTAGCTTTTGGTCGTGCTATCGGCCCATGCCTTGGAGAATAAGTCTTCTGCCTTTCCCGAAAGGCCTGGGAGCGTCCAGTGACACCCGAGATCCGCCAAGCCATCAGACGCAGAGACCCCTCCTGTACTAACCTGTGGGGAAGCCCCTCCGGACTGAGCAGAATGAGGAGAGTGGGGGAGTAGGATTGGAGAATCCCAGGAAAGTTCCAGAAGAACCGGAAACCACACTTGAGACCGCCACCAAGGGGTGATCAGAACCACCTCCGCCAACTGACGGCGGGGTAACGCAGACACTCGCGTTATCATTGAAAACGGGTAAACGCATACCCCTGCTCGTTCGACCAGTCCTGAAGGAAAGCATCCGTCGCCTCCACCAGAGGATCCGGTCTCCAACTGAAGTACCTCGGAAGTTGATAATCCAGACGTGATGGGAACAGGTCCACTGAAAAGGGGCCCCATCTGTCCGCTAACCAGGAGAACACTAGAGGGTCCAACTTCCATACACTGGCGATCAGCAGGTGCCGGGAGTGCCAATCGGCCACTTCGTTCTGACGACCCGGCAGGTTCTCAGCCGTGACCGACACCTGCCGGTCCAGGCATAAGTGCCAAAAATCCTTGGCAAGGTCCGCCAGCAGTTTGGACCTGGTTCCACCCAGGTGGTTGATATAACGGACCGCCGACACGTTGTCCATCCGGAGAAGGACACAAGACTGAACCCTGTCCATCGTCCAACACTGGACTGCAAAGGAGCCTGCTAACAATTCCAAACAGTTGATATGCAATGACTGTTCGAGGGCTGACCAGGCTCCCCCTGTGGAAAACTCTCCGCACCTGGCTCCCCAACCAGAGCGACTGGCGTCGGATTCGATAATGACATCTGGTGCGGAGCCGAAGATCTCACGGCCATTCCAGGCCTCCATGTGCGTTAGCCACCACCGCATCTCGTCTCTCACCTCCTCCGACAACGGGATCATCTGGGAGTAAATCAAACCCTTCCGGAGGTGATACGCCTTCAGGCGCTGCATGGCCCGATAATGAAGGGGGCCCGGGAAGATGGCCTGAATTGAAGAGGACCGGAGACCCACCACCCGCATCAAATGGCGCAAGGATGTGTGAGACTTCGCCAGCGTCTGACGCAACTCGTACCTGATTTTTGCCATCTACCGAGCAGGAAGGCTCAACGTGGCTGACACCGAGTCGACGGTGAACCCCAAAAAGGTGGCGCACTGGGTAGGAACCAGAAGAGACTTCTTCTCGTTGATAACAAAACCCAGATCCTGGAGGAGGTTGAAAGCCATCTGAAGCTGGGACGAAAGGCGCTTTGGACACTGGTCCATGAAGAGCATGTCGTCCAGGTAAACGATCATCCGGATACCTCGAGCCCGCAAAGCCTCGACGACCGGGTGCAACACCTTTGTGAAACACCACGGCGCTGAGGAGAGCCCGAAAGGTAGCGTGGTGAACTCGTAGACCTGACCGTCCCATGCGAACTGAAGGAAACGACGGTGAGGAGGAAAAACGGGCACTGTCAAGTAAGCGTCTTTCAAGTCGAGCCTGGCCATCCAATCTGATGGGCGCAAAACGTCCCTCAGAAGATGGATTCCCTCCATCTTGAAATGGCGGTAAACGAACCATTCGTTGAACTCCTTCAAGTTGATGACTGGACGACGGCCCCCATCGACCTTGTCGACCAAAAAGAGATTGCTGAGGAAACCCCTGGGTGCTCCTGCGCGCAACAAATCGCCCCTTTGTGGAGGAGGGCGGGCACCTCGTCGCGCACTAAATCTGCGTCGCGCTGCGAAAAGGTAATGGGACGGGGACGCTGAGGCTGGAACGCACGGCCATGAAACTCCAACTGGAAACCCTGGACCGTCTGCAGCACCCATGCATCGCTGGTCAGGGAAGCCCATGCGGGGAGAAACTGCTCCAAGCGCCCCCCAACCCGCAAACTCGCTGCGGGCAGTTCACTCACCTCTTCCAACACCTTGATGCTGCCACCTCTGGCCGCCACCACGGCCCCGAAACTGCTGGCCCCGGGTGGAGTAGAAGTTGTTGAAGGGGGCACTGTTCTGGGCGCTCCCGCGGCCGGAGCCTTGTCCCCGATCAGAGGGGTTGCCACGGCCGAACGAGCGGCCCCTGCCTCGTCCGGCCCCCTCAAAAACCCGAGGGGCAAAAACCTTCTTGATATTGGACTGCGCTCGGTCCAAGGAAGTAAAGGTTGCCACGAACTTCCCAAGCTCCTTAATAAAAGGGTCCCCGAACAGACCCCCCTGAGCCACAGCACCGGCCTCCGGAAAAGCGAGGTCACCCAATTTAGGGTCAATCTTAATCAACAGAGACCTCCTCCTCTCCGTAGGGAGGGCACAATTCACATTTCCAAGGAAGACAATGGCCCGCTGGGCCCAGTTGGGCAGGACCTCTGGGGAAATCTGATCTCCTGTGACCTTGGCCTCATCTGCCATGTCCAGGATTTTGGTCAGAGGACCCACCGCGTCTAACAACTTGTCCTTGCAAGTGCGCCAGGACCTGTCAATCCCCTTACGGGGATCCCTCACAAACTTTGCCAGGAAAGTCGCCATTTTAGGGTCGATGTCCGGCGTCATTGCCACTTTGCCCTCCAGGGTAGGCCGAGGGCACTCCGCCCGAAGGCGGTTGTGTGCGTCCTTTTCTACAGGTTTGCGTAAGCGACCGGCCACATACTTGGCCACCTTATCACCCGGGACCCAGTCAGAGGACCGGGGGTGGACGATGTCATCCGGGTCCAACATGTCCGAAGGGCTCTCAGATGACGCGGCCTGAGACGGGAGCCAGGACCTTGAGGAGCAAGCCTCCTCATCCAAATCTGGTGAATCCTCATCGTCCTGAGGAACTGGGGACAGGGTACGCGTAGTCGGGGGGTGGGACCTCCGCGGTTTTGGGATCCGCTTGGGGCCCCTCAAGCGCCTTGAAGGCGTTTTTAACACGAGCGAAAGCTTCCGCATCAACCCCTTCTGTACAGGGCTTTTTGGGCAGAGGAGGGGTGGGCGAGGACGCAGGGTCCGGGACCGGGGTCGGCGCGGGAATCAGAGCCGCCAACTTAGAGTAAGCCTCATCCAAACGAGCCGTGAGCTGCTGCTCCAGGGGCACCATGGCCTGGTCCACCGCCCTATAATTGGAATCATCCACGGCTTGATAGAAATAGTCATCCCACGATGCGTAGCTAAGGAGGTCTCCTTCTGCATACTGTTCGTGATCCCCTTGCATTACTGAAGTAAGTTCTGGCAAGTAAGGATCTGCAGCATAGCCAGTATAAACGCGCCCTAACAGGCACCAAATGTAAGCTGGGAGGGGGCCCAGACAGTGAGGGGGGCACTAAGGCACACAATTCACGGGACAGAGCCCAGGGAACGCTGCAGCCCTCTAGTTCACAGGGCGCCAACCCGGCAAAAGCGTTCCCAGCACCAGCATGCCAGCGCTAATTATGACCCCGCAGGGTGTCCACAAAAAACCCAGCAAATACAAACCTTCTCGGGCGTTCAATGTGAGGAAACCCTAATTTTCAATCCCGCAGGGTGTCAGGCCGGGAGGCAGGGGGCACTGGAGCAACTTACACAGAAACGCGCCAACACCGCTTCGAAAGCGTCTCTCAGGCGCACTGTCCACAAATAGGAACTCGGCCCCCTAGCGGTGGAACGCGCACACCGCACAGCACACTGGGGCTAGATCGCGTGAGGAGCGCTAAAAAGCATCCCGCGATCGTTAAGGGACTCTGAAAGAATGCGAAAGGTCAGCGCTTGCTCACAACCAAAAACGCTACCCACACAGTCCCAAAAAGTCTCAGAGAAGTAAAGAAAACCACTTACTTGCTGCTGAGCAGCGAAGGAAGAGGAAGCAGCTGCAGGGCATGATGGGAGCTGCCGGAGTGCAGAGAGCGACAAAGGACTACCATTGTGACTCTTTTTCTTTCCCTAATGTTCATGGGAAATGTAGTTGTTTGTGGTTTTTTCTTGCTGCTGTGTTTGGCAATAAAGCGAAGGAAGTAAGGCATAATCCGAAGCCTCCAGTCCTGCCATAGAATTTCTTCACTTGTGTGGGATTTTCAGTTTGCTATGGCTGATACTCCTAAAAAAGGACTCTTTCGGTCCTGTGCCTCATGTGGTAAGATGAGACTTCATGTGGATGACCAGCACAAGGACTGTCTCTATTGCCTCTACCCGGACCACTCTTCAAAAGGCTGCAAGGTATGCCGTCCCTTTTCAACTAAGACCCTCAAGGACAGGGAGGGACGCCTTTTGATCTGGCTAAAGAGACTGAAAGATAAAGACCAGACAGTCTCTTCTGGTGAGAGTGAATGTTCCTTCAGGAGTTCACATTCCTCTCCTAAAAGACCTAGCGTGGCATCCCCAGGTCCATCTTTGGAGTCACCTCAAAAGAAGACGCATAAAAAGTCTTCAGAGGTTCATTCAAAGGTCTTGCCTGTGAAGGTTTCTCCTCAGGACTCTGCTTCCACATTCAAGAAACCTTTCACAACTTCGTCAGCTTTGCCTGTGACTGCTTCGACGACTACCATCTCCACTTCTGTGGCGTCTTCTTCAATGTCCACGTTGACGTCTACAACTTCCTCGTCGTCGACTGGTAGGTCCTTTTCATCGATAATTAAAATTAGGAAATCGTCGTCGACGTCACTTAAATCGCTGTCGACTAGCACTCCCACGTTGACAAAGACTGCGTCATCAACGTCGACGAAGGCTACATCGACGTCTAGGTCATCGCCGTCGACGAGGCCATCGTCGTTGACTAAGCCATCGACGACGAAGTCACCGTCGACGCCGCAACCGTCGACGACGTCATCGTCGATGATACCATCTGGATCAGCCGTCGACGTCCCACCGTCGACTGGCTCGTCGACGACGAGGGAACCTACCGTGCAAAGTGTGTATGTTCACCTTAAAATTACCAAACGCACGCTGACACCGGCCTTGACTTCCCCAAGCAGAGTCCAGGCTTTCCCGCCTGCGCATCTCCTAGACGAGGATGACTCAGATGATGGCTCTATGTTCAGGATGGCTACCAGCCCATCCGAACTGAACGTCAAATTCCACAAGAGTTCATATTATGAGGGACAGGAAAAGGAAGAGCAGGTAGATTACTATGAAGAATACCAGCCTCCACCTCCACCTCCACCTCAACCTATGGTTTGTCTGCCAGCGTCTATAGTCACTGACCTTCAGTTCATAATTTCTGATTACAAACAGAGGTTCCCATCTTTGCCTACGCCTCCACCACCTCCAGTGGTTTCTCCGCCTCCTAGGCCCCGGCCTTCGCCTCTGATACTTCAGCCTGACCCTGCCACCTCACAGCCTCCGCCATCCTCAGATGATGGAGAGGAGGAACAACAACATGAAGAAGGGGAACTTCAAGACTCACAATCGACACATGATGAATGGGTTTGATTATGTTATTCCCTGTCCGGCATCTCCACTGGTTACGCAAGCTGATTCTCCCCCTGAGGATATCGGGGGTTTCCATAATATTCTTGAAAGGGCAGCTTTGCGTTTCAAAATTCCTATGACCACTCATCAGCAAGACTGTTTCCTTTATGATTTATATGAACCGTTCAAGAAGGCTGTCAGGTCAATCCCTATCATCGATTACATTTGGGATCAGGGGGTTAAGATCATGCAAAACCCTTCTTCCTTGCCCCCAGTGCTGCCTAGACTGGACAAGAAATATAGGGCTCCGGACACGGCTCCAGCTTGCCTTACTGGCCATCCCAAACCGGATTCGGTCATCACTCAAGCAGCGCAGCGTAAATCGAAAATCTCTCTGCTACACTGATTGCTCCTCTGGATAAAGACGGAAGAAAACTAGATAATATTGGGAAGCGTTTTTCTTCTATGTCTGCATTAACAGTGCGCACTTCCAACGCTTTGGCACTGTTAGGGCGTTATAACTGTCAAATGTGGGCTGATATTGCTCCATATTTGGGATCCTTTACAGAACAGGAAAAGGAAGAGGGTAAGAAGATTCTCCTAGAGGGTGAACGCTCAGCCTCAGAAATCCTCGATTGTGCGATGGATATCGCATCTACGGGCTTTCGCCAACTGGCTGGGGCTGCGTTGTTGCGACGCCAAGGTTGGCTGAAAGCTACTGCCTTCCGTCCGGAGGTGCAAACCAAGGTGCTTGACATGCCTCACGACAGCCAGTTACTTTTTGGCGATCACATAGAAGAGGCGCTGCAAGGAATTAAAAAAGATACTGATACGGCGAGGGCGTTGGGTACCCTCCAGTTCAAGAGTCCTCCTTTTCGTGGCTCAAAAGGGAGAGGACAATCTTCTATGAGAGGAGATTTTCAAGGTTACCGTTCCTCGTACTCCTCTAATCAGCAATATCGGCCACAATATCAACAGCGACAACAGCAGCAACAGGCGTCTTACACTAAATCTTCCTTTCGTGGAAAAGGGGAAAGACAGAAGGACATAACCAGAAGGCAATGACTTCTCTCTGCCACAGGTCTCCACTTCTTCTCTACCATGCAAGATTGGAGGAAGAAACTAGTCTTTTCTAGACAATTGAAAAAAGATAATTACCGATCGATGGGTCCTTCAACTAGTTCAGTTCGGACACTCTCTGGAGTTCATAGAAACTTCACCTCAGACCCCTCCTCGTCCAATGCTCCACAAAAATGTACATCTTCTGCTTTTGGAACTCTCTCTAATGCTCCGGAAAGGTGCTATAGAAAGTGTCCCTCTTGGCCAACGGGGCAAGGGGTTCTATTCCCGATTTTTCTTGGTCCGAAAAAAGGAGAAAAAATGGAGACCTATATTGGATTTAAGAAACCTAGACAAGTATCTCAAAAAACAGTCATTTCGCATGGTGTCTATTCAGGAGGTGCTACAACTCCTCAATGCGGACGACTACATGGTGTCTCTAGACCTTCAAGACGCCTATTTTCACGTGCCTATCCACCGAAATCACAAAAAATTCCTCAGGTTCGCTGTGGCGGGCAGACACTACCAGTTTCGGGTGTTGCCCTTCGGCCTGAAGTCAGCGCCACGCATTTTCACAAAATGCCTGTCTCCAGTGGCCGCATACCTTCGGCAGCAACATCACCAAGTCTTCCTGTACTTGGACGACTGGCTCGTCAAGGCGCCTTCTCTTGCAGCCGTGGCCAAGTCCTCCAACGCCTGTCTAAAGCTTTTCGACAACTTGGGCCTCACTCTCAATCAAGACAAATCCGTCCTTCAACCTTTCCAACGTCTCACTTTCCTAGTCGCTGTCCTCGATATGGCCCAGAAGAAAGCATTTCTATCACAGGAACGCCAAACGAAGCTGACGTCCTTAGCGGCCCGCATACTATGCAAAAGATCCCTCATGGTGCGCCTTTACAAGTCTCTGCTTGGGATGATGTCTTCTTGGATCCTGTTAGTTACGCACTGTCGCCTTCACATGAGCCCTCTTCAGGAAGCGCTGTCAACTCAATGGATCTAGTGTACGGGATCGTTCGACGATGTCGTGCGCGTGACTCCTCCTGTGGTGAAAGCTCTACAGTGGTGGATTCACCCGCAGAACCTTTTGCAAGGCTTGCCTTTCTTGCTTTCAGTCTCTCCGCATATCGTAACAGATGCGTTCCTGGAAGGTTGTGGAGCGTTCCCTCCAAGAACTCCGGATCAGCGGACGGTGGTCCCCCTCCGAGCGCCAAGTGCACATCAACCTCCTCGAGTTACGAGCAGTTTACCTGGCTCTTCGAGCATTTCTTCCCCGGATCAAAAATTCCCCAGTGATTGTGCGAATGGACAATACCACGACAATGCACTATATAAACAAACCAGGGGGGACCCGTTCTCTGATGTTGTCTCACGAATCTCAGAGAATCTGGAACTGGTTGCTTCTTCACAACATTTCCCTTAGTGCGGAATACGTCCCAGGAATGGACAATGTCCTCGCAGACTCACTGAGCAGACAGTGCTCCGTGTGCCACAAATGGGAATTGGATCAGCAACTTCAGTCACATCTTCTCCCAATGGGGCACGCCTCACCTGGACCTTTTCGCAACCAGACAGAACGCCAAATGCCAACATTACGCAAGCTGGCGTCCCCTAAAGGGGTCTCTAGGGAATGCATTTTCAATAGCATGGTTCAACGTCTTTGCGTACGCATTTCCTCCATTTCCCCTGATACCTAGGGTCCTCCGGAAGCTGAAGGCGGACCATTGTACCCTTATCTTAATAGCTCCAGCTTGTCCGCACCAGCACTGGTTTACGGAGCTTTATCTCCTATCGCTGGAGCCACCGATCCCATTGAAGCCGTTCCCCTCTCTCCTCATAATGAACCAACGGCAAGTCCAGCATCCGGATCCAGCATCTCTCAAATTATCGGCTTGGCTCCTGAGTTCAGAGAATTCCATAACTTAGACATCCCACCAGATTGCAGAGCTGTTTTGGCCCAAGCTCGAGCTGACAGTACCAACAAAACATATTCCCTGAAATGGAAGAGATTCTGCATCTGGTGCAAATCAAAAAGGTACACTATCTTTCAGCGTCTCCTGCACAGATTTTGCCTTGCCTTCTACATCTGACAAACTCAGGTCTTGCTCATGCTTCGATTAAGGTTCACCTGGCCGCAATATGTTGCTTCAGACATTACTCTGCAGGTCCTTCCCTCTCGTCCAGTAGACTCATAAAACAGTTTCTTAAAGGCTTGTTCAGACCGTTCCCTCCGTTAAAGACTTTACCACCTACCTGGCAGCTTAACATTGTGCTTGCTCAACTAATGAAACATCCCTTTGAGCTGATACACAAAGCTGATATTAAATATCTTTCCTGGAAAACGGCACTTCTACTGGCTCTTACCTCGACGAGACGAGTGAGTGAGCTCCAAGCATTTTCAATTCTAGACCCTTTCCTCCAATTCAAAAACGACAGAGTGATTCTAAGGACTAATCCTAAATTTATTCCAAAGGTTCCATCTGCCTTTCATCTCAATGAGCCTATAGTCCTGCTCTCTTTCTTTCCGAATCCACAATCGGCAGCAGAGAGGTCTCTCCACTCTCTTGATCTCAAACGCTGTCTTAAATTCTACATTCACAGAACACGGACATTTCGAAAATCTAACCAACTATTCGTTGCTTTTAGTTGACCTAGGAAAGGTCTTCCCTTGACTAAACATAGTATTTCACGCTGGATCTCTGCGGCTATTACCTTCTGTCATCAGCAGGCAGGACATCCTCTGCATTCCAAGGTTTGTGCTCATTCCACTAGAGCAGTCTCAACCTCCATGGCGCTCTTTGCTGGAGTGCCCATTACTGACATCTGCAGAGCGGCGACATGGAAGACGCTGCATACGTTCACCAGGCACTACTGCTTGGATACTGAACTTATGAAAGGTGCAGCAGTGGGACAAGCTGTGCTCCGTCATCTATTCCACTAGAGGCGAGCCTTCTCTTTCATCCCACCTTCCTATATTGCATTTTGGTATCTTTTGCATTTCACATTTGATATGTTATTATCTAGTGACATTTTATGTTGTACCATTCGAAATGTGCTTGTCATTGCTTGCTACTCTGATTCAGGCATGTGAATCTATGAAAGATACCCTAATACTGGATAAGGAATGCGTTACTTACCTGTAACTGCAGTTATCCAGTATTGATATCTTTCATAGATTCACATGCAACCCACCCGCCTTCGCTGGAAGGGCTCACTTTAGTTCTCTGTTATATGCCTACTTAGCACTGTGCTTACGAAAATCTGAGGGACTGGAGCTCCTTCCCGGAAGGAACACAGTCCTGCGCACTCAAATCAAGTATGCGAAGTAGTATGTAACTATATGTAATTGAATAGAAGAATGTCCAACGTCGTTTCCTGGAGTTTCATATATATCTCCTTTTATTTGATCATCACAACATTGATAATTTACAGCCAGCCGACACGTGTTTCGTTGTAGGTCTGTACATGCACAGATGCTACAACTCTTCAGGGCTGGAAAAATACAAAAAGGGATGACCTGTAGCAAGCCTGCTTAAAACCGTTCACATCATGGATATATACAATTATAGACCCATATGTGACTTTTCCTGTCCAGAACACCTGATCATGTGGAACCCATAAGTAGTTAAATATCATGGTCAGTGATTCGTAAATCATGATCAAATCATAATTATCATATAACAACAACATTTTTATATTACTGTATGTCGTGAAAAAGTGTGAAAAGACACCCGTGAGAAATAGTACTACAAAGATAACATTATTTGTATAGATTTCTATAAATTGTCAAATCTATACATAAGTAAATCACAAAGGAGGCGTGACACATAAACCGCAAGCAACCCCCATGAGTGTACTGTAAGGGATAAGAAAAGGAATATATATTTATAAAAGCTACCTCAAAGGCTGAATCCTTAGTCATAAGGCTAATCATGTGTGAAAAGGAAAAAGAAGCGAAAACACAAAGGGCAAAGTATTAGTCAGTCACTAATGTATGTAATTCCCCTAAAAAAGGGGGCGAGAGACCAGCAAAAACAAGGTTCTTACCCCAATTCCGGTGATATTTCCAACCCGGCAGGGTAACCTCTTAATGGAAAGGTGACGGTATATGGAAATCTGCAAGGTAATTGGTGCCATATAAAATGGATAAGGTAATATTGCGAGCAAGCGTAATTCTGGGCTATTACTATATACAAAAAAGCCTGTCCACAATGACGCTGTAGAGTGGGGTATCACAGTAAATGTAGGTGCCTAGTGCGCTATTGGATTGTTCTAAACTTCAATTCAAAGAAGACATGTAGACGCCAACCAGCAATATTTAAATTAATAGGGACATTGCCTTGTTAAGCGCCCTATCAATTATGTCAGCAATTTCATCCAAACAGAGGTTCTATAAATCACCATCCACAAATTATACAACCAATATGCAAATCCATTCAGCCATTCACAATTGTGGTTATCTCTTACCCGATATTTAGTATTTAAAATGTAGCAGACGACGCCAGTTTTCCGCACAAAAGTGCAACAAGTATTAAATATTCCCAATTTCTTGGCAGGTTGAATTTCCTTCCAAAAGCACCACACGGATACGTGTAGTATCTATCACTCTAAACAAAGGGAAACAAGACCTTTAAGTTCTAGTATCCCAAAGTTAGGTAAACGACTAAACCACAAACGACATAAATTTAATGTAATGGAAGTTATCAAAAAGAGGAAAGGTGTTTACCTGGGGCCGAATCGCCCTCGCTAGCCTGGCGTCTGAAACCCGGAAGTGACTGAGGCCCGACCCGGAAGGTAGAAATAAACACTCGCGAGTAAACAACTAGACCGATAACCTAAAAATGTGCTATGTCTAAATTGGACCGGGCATGCGTGGTGCAAGAAAAACCAAAGAACGTCTCACTGATACCAATATGGAGCGCATATATTATCGAACACGTCACTTAAGACGCCATCTGTATGTGTAATAAACAGTAATATTTAATATCAAAGTCGGTAAGACTATGCAAGTATGCACAATCCCTGTATTCTGTAGCATAAGGAAGGTATGTGGGTCGACAAAGTCTACTGCACCCCTCAGTACAATCATGTTCGTTCCAAAAATTATTATCCATAAAGTTACAAATTACTCTAATTAATGTACTGCACGTATGAAGGTTACAAAGGCTCATTGGTATGTCGCCATCTCGAATGACTATGAGCAAGACACCAAGCCAAAATCAAGGCTGGAAGAAGTGCAAATGAAAAAAGAGCGGGAGTGTGGCTTATTTCTAGGGTGTCTTTAAGTGAGAAAAGGAGGACAGTAAAAGAGAAAGGAGGTGGAAATAGAGAGTTACGCCTTAGACGCGCAGAAGCGTTCTGGATCATGAGGCTTCATACAGTAGGGCGGGGACTTAATTGACCCCGAGATGCAATTTTTCTTGGGCTACTGATATCTGGCAGCGCGACGACACAAGTGCCTCAGCGGCGGCGCTGCAGCGCGACGACAAGTGCGCCAGGAGGCGCCTCAAAGCTGCACTCTGCTCGGCGGAGCGGGGGGACACATACCTGCCTGAAGGGGGGAGGCGAGGAGGCCCCCACAGCAGCCGCCACCGCTAGGAGTCATTCCTTCCTGCCCACAGCGCCGCCGCCCCGGGACTACATATCCCGGCAGCCTCAGCGGCGGCGCTGCAGCGCGACGACACAAGTGCGCCAGGAGGCGCCTCACGGGAGGTCGAGGGATAGGTCGCGAGGTCGGAGTCATCGACGTTCCGGGAGTGGACACCGATCGTCTGGTTCCAAGTCCTCAGGTAAGAGGCATGAGAGGTCGGAGCGACACCATCGATCCTCCGACCCGCCCCGTCGCTCGCACGATGCGACCGGGGACTCGGGCGACACCGCCCACGCGGCTCCGCAGGAGTCGCAAGCGTCGCCGCCTGCCCCACACCTTCGGGTCCCTGGGCACGGCGCGTCGCAGGAGGAGGTCGAGAGGTACCTCATGGCCATGAGGGCCCTCCCTCCTCAGTCGGTTCCCGTGGCGCCTTCGGGCCGATCGGCTCCGTCTGGAGGTCCTTCCGGGTCGGGCGCTTCGGCCCCGACGACGTCGGGTGCTTCGGGCCCGGCGCCGCTGGCGACTTCGGTCCCGGCGCCGCGCGACCTCGCTGGATCCGGCTCCGGATCCGGGACCCCGCCGGTCGACCTTACGACCTCGCCGGCGCCGTCCCTTCAGGTGTCGTCCCCGGCAGCCGATGTGGTTGCCGACCCCAATGCTTCCTACGGTCCTACTCAGGAGTCGGAAGGGCGCCGATGGGCGCCGATTCCGTCGGCCTTCGGAGAGTTCTATCTCCACGAGGAGGCCCTGGCTGTTAATCCTGGTCTCCAGGAGCCAGGTGACGAGGAGCAATGGGAGGGGTCCGAGGACCCTCTGGCACGTGATTGCCAGTCACATCAGGACTGGACATATGAGCTTGGGGAGGCCAGTGGTATTGACACCTCGCCAGACACTGGATTTACGTCGCCCCCGACTGTGGCTTCGGAGGCGGGTTCTGCTTACAGTGTAGTGTTGACGAAGGCAGCTAAGGCCTTAAACCTTCAGCTCCCCGTCGCGGCCGTGAGGACTAATCTCCTCACTGAGGTCCTCAAACAGCAGTCCGGCTCCGCGGAGCCCCTCCTGCCGTTTAACGAGGCCTTGTGTGACGTTCTTCTGGGCACTTGGTCCAAGCCCGCCACAGGCCCCCCTGTGGACAGGAACGTGGCCAGACGCTACCGCCCGGCACCGGGCGACCCTTGCTTTTTGTCCACCCACCCCACCCCCGAGAGTCTGGTCATCCAGGCCTCCAACTCCCAGACCGCATTCCCGTCGGCCCCGCCCGACAGGGAATCCAAGAGATATGAGCAGTTCGGGAAGAAGGTCTTCTCGTCTGTGAGCCTAGGGCTACGGTCAGTGAACACCAACTGTCTCTTGGGCCGCTACACCCACACTCTGTGGGACACGGTTGCGGAGGTGCTGCCACAATGCCCTGAGGAGGTCAGGGCTAAACTCAGCCAAACCCTTGCGGACGGCCGAGATGCGGCACGTTTTTCTATCCGGTGTGGGCTGGATACCACGGACTCACTGGGCAGGGCGATGGCAACGACGGTGGCGGTTCGACGCCACGCCTGGTTGAGGTCCGCCAACTTCTCGGCCGATGTCCAGGCCACCCTCCTGGACATGCCATTTGATGGCCGTCGCCTCTTCGGCGACAAGGCAGACCATGCGCTGGAACGTTTCAAGGACTCCAGGGCCACGGCCAAGTCCTTGGGCCTTACGGCCCCACGCCAGCAATCGGGTGCCTTTCGCGGCCACGGAAGGGGCGCCCCACCACGGGCCGCCAGCCACACGCCGCAAAATGTCCAGCAGCGCGGTGGCGGACGTGGGAACCGCCGCGGCGGTGGTCGGGGTCAGCGGCGAGGCCAGTCCACACCTCCCTCAGCAGCCCCCGCCTCAAAACCTTCCTAGTCCGAGTTTTCAGGCCCATGTGACGCCTGTGGGAGGCAGGGTTCGCCATCACCTCTCCCACTGGCATACAGTCACTTCGGACAGGTGGGTGCTGCAAATTGTCCGAAGGGGTTTCTCCCTCCCCTTCGAGTCTTCCCCTCCATCCATGCCACCTCAATGCCACCGTGTGTCGGGGGATCACTTGCGACTTCTGCAAGAGGAAGTTTCGGCCCTCTTGGCCAAGAGGGCCATCGAGCGCGTTCCTGGGCCAGAAGTAGGACGTGGCTGTTACTCCCACTACTTTCTGGTACCCAAGAAGGGCAAAGGGGGCCTACGCCCTATCTTGGATCTGCGGAACGTCAACGGCTTCCTCCGTACGGAGAAGTTCAAGATGCTCACTTTGGCTCAGGTCCTGGCTGCCCTGGACCCAGGAGACTGGATGGTAGCGTTGGACTTGCAGGACGCCTATTTCCACATCCCCGTCCTGCCGGCCCACCGGCGTTACCTGCGGTTCACGGTAGGCCACGAGCACTTTCAGTTTACCGTGCTCCCCTTCGGCCTTACCAGCGCCCCACGGGTGTTCACGAAGGTGATGGCGGTGGTCGCAGCCCATCTGCGCAGGCAAGGGGTTTCAGTCTTCCCCTACCTCGACGACTGGTTGTTGAAGGCGGGCTCGCCCCAGACAGTCGTCAGCCACCTCCAGACTACGGCCGACCTCCTGCACTTGCTGGGGTTCTCCATCAATGTGCCGAAGTCACACCTGTGTCCCTCTCAGAAGCTCCTCTTCATCGGAGCGGTTCTCGACTCGGCGCAGTTTCGGGTTTACCCACCCGAGCAGCGGGTTCGGGATATTCAGGCTCTGATTCCTGTCTTCGGGCCGTTATCCCGGGTCTCGGTCAGGTTGACGCTGCGGCTTCTGGGACTGATGGCCTCCTGCATCCTTCTGGTGCGTCACGCCAGGTGGCGGATGCGGGCTCTGCAGTGGGACCTGAAGTTTCAGTGGGCCCAGCATCAGGGCAACCTGTCCGATCATGTCCTGATCTCGGAGGGCACTGCGAAGCAACTGCAGTGGTGGCTCACGGACCGCGACTGGGTCAGTGGCAGACCCCTCTCCCTACCCCAGCCGGAGCACGTAGTTGTGACGGACGCGTCACTCCAGGGCTGGGGAGGCCACATGGGGGAGGCGGAGATCAGAGGCCTCTGGTCTCCGGCGGAGTCCCGGCTCCACATCAACCTTCTGGAGCTGCGGGCGATTCGTCTTGCACTGAAAGCATTCCTCCCCTCTGTCAGGGGGAGCGTGGTGCAAGTGTTCACCGACAACACCACCGCCATGTGGTACTGCAACAAACAGGGCGGAGTGGGGTCGTGGACCCTTTGCCAGGAGGCTCTGCGCCTCTGGCAGTGGCTGGAACATCAGGGCGTGACCCTGGTGGTTCAACACCTGGCAGGCTCTCTGAATGCCAGGGCGGACGAACTCAGCCGCCGGTGCATGATGGATCACGAATGGCGTCTGAACTCGGATGTGGCGCAAGGTCTCTTTCGACAGTGGGGAGAGCCTTGGTTAGATCTATTCGCCACAGAAGAGAACGCGCAATGTCAGCAGTTCTGCGCGTTGGAGTTTCCAAGGCGGCACTCGCTCGGAGACGCTTTTCGTCGCGAGTGGAGCTGCGGTCTGTTGTACGCCTTTCCGCCTATACCACTTCTGCCCAGAGTGCTGAAGAAGATCAGGCGCGACCGGGCCCAGGTCGTCCTTGTGGCTCCGGACTGGGCACGAAGATACTGGTATCCCGAGCTACTCAGCATGTCAGTCGATCCCCCGATTCGTCTGCCTCTTCGGGAGGACCTTCTGTCGCAGCAGCAGGGGACGGTCCTGCACCCGAACCTGTCCAGTCTCCACCTACAAGCTTGGAGATTGAGCGGCGGCAGTTGAGGCCATTTGACTTGCCTCCCGAAGTCTGTGATATCATTCTGGCAGCCAGGCGTCCCTCCACGAAGTCGGTATACGCCTGCCGGTGGAACAGATTTGTGGCATGGTGCACAGCAAAGGCTGTGGATCCTCTCTCTGCACCCCTTTCGGAAGTGCTGCTCTTTCTTCTTTCCCTTGCCCAGCAGGGCTCTGCTCTGGGCACTCTTAAAGGGTACCTTTCTGCTCTATCAGCCTTCTTGAGGCTACCAGATCAGCCTTCTTTATTCAAGTCTCCTATTGTAAGTAGATTTCTGAAGGGCATCACGCACATGTTCCCTCCTGTTCCCTTCGTGATGCCCCAGTGGGACTTGAATCTTGTTCTCACCTATCTGATGTGTGCTCCCTTTGAGCCACTTCATAACTGCCCTCTTCGTCTCCTTACTCTAAAGACGGCCTTCCTGGTTGCCATCACCTCTGCCAGGAGGGTGAGTGAGCTCCAGGCTCTTTCTTCTTCTCCACCTTTCCTGTCTGTTCATCCTGATAAGGTGGTGTTGCGTACACGACCTTCCTTTCTGCCCAAGGTTGTCACGGCCTTCCACATCGGGCAGTCCATCACTTTGCCCACCTTCTTTCCGCCTCCGCATCCCTCGAAAGAGGAGGAGAGGCTCCACCGTCTGGATCCAAAACGTGCGCTCTCCTACTACCTAGACCGCACTCGCCAATTCCGGGTGGATGACCAACTCTTCGTTGGTTACGTGGGCGCGAAGAAGGGGAAGGCTGTACACAAGAGGACCATCTCTAGGTGGATCATCTTGTGCATCCAAGCATGCTACTCCATGGCGAGGAAGGAGCCCCCGGCTGGATTGCGGGCTCACTCCACTCGGGCCACGGCAACGACAACTGCCCTGGGCCGCGGTGTCCCCCTGCAGGACATCTGTCAGGCAGCCACGTGGGCCTCGCTGCACACGTTCGCAAGACACTACTGCCTGGACAGTCAAGTCCGGAGGGATGGCTTCTTTGGCCGTTCCGTCCTCCAGGACTTTCTGGTGTGATATTGGTTCGCAGACCCACCACCGGGGTTGGTATTGCTGGGGTATCTATTCTAAGGTAAGGAATCTATCACTAACGTGTCTCTTTCAGATGCACAAGTTACTACTTGTGTAACGATATATCTGTAAGAGACATTAGTTAGTGATAGATTCCTTACCGCCCTCCCATCCTCCCCGTTCTGCGAACCGATATTTAGGGTTAAGGTCATCCCCTTTCAGGGCCCTAGTTTCATGGCACCAGTGTTAGTTCTATCATGGCTCTGCGTATCTGGCGCGGAAAAGCTGTGTTATCAGAACTGACGTCAGCGCGCATGGGCGCCGTCTATATACTCCGACGACGTCATCCCGGCGCTCACGACGCCGACGACGGACGCGGAGCCGCAGACGACGCCTACCGGCGCGCAGGGGTATTGCTACGCAAAAGTTTCCGGATCCAGTCTGACGCCTGGGGATATTCTAAGGTAAGGAATCTATCACTAACTAATGTCTCTTACAGATATATCGTTACACAAGTAGTAACTTGTGCATATATGAAACTCCAGCAAAAACGTTGGACATTCTTCTATTCAATTACATATAGTTGCATACTACTTCGCATACTTGATTTGAGTGCGCAGGACTTTGTGTTCATTGTATTAGATGTGTATCTTGCACATTTAAATTGAGGGGTTCTTTTGGGTCCCCCCTCCCTGCTAGCACCAGTACTTTTTGAATCTACAAAACATCTACGTTAATACTGTTCGAGCGCCCGTGGATCCCGTAAACTTAATACCGTCTCTCTGTTGTGCTCATTCCAGGAAGGTTCCAGAGGGTGGTGATAGCTGATTGGCTCCTTGCCAAACTTTGGTCCTTTTCACAAAAGGACATGGATAGGTTACTAATGAGAGGCCTCAGGCTCATTACTATGTATAAATGTCTATGTGACATTACTTTACTTATCTACCGGGGACTCCCATCCCGACGACGGGGAATGATTCAGGCATGTGAATCTATGAAAGATACCAATACTGGATAACTGCAGTTACTTTGCATTCCTTCTCTGGCAGGAAGTCTTTTCAACTCCACCAGCAGGCTGGCTGGTAAATCATCATGCCAAGGCCAAAGGCTTCAAATTCTTTGCTGCCTTTGATATGCGACATCGGCTTTGCCCAGACCTGGGAAATGCCAACCTCTGCCCTGAGGAACATTTGCATCAGGACAGGCTGGAAATTAGCTATGCGAGAGCCATTGAGTACACCCTGTTAGACACACCCATAAGCTGAGCTTCCTGGTCTGTATAGGGGGTGTAGTGATCTCAAGGGTAAGTTGCCCATTTGCTACTACTCTACACTGATACCAGAATTTTAGATTCTGTAGTAGGGGATCTCTGTGTATAGTCATAATCTAGTGAATAGTCCCGCCCATGTGCGTGGACTCCGGGGTCCACGCACATGGGCGGGACTATTCACTAGATTATGACTATAACAGAGATATCCCTACTACAGAACTGGAGTTACAGGACAGAAACTACTCCTTCACTCGGCACTACTGCTTGGATTCTTCTGTGAGAGAGGATGCAGCAGTGGGTCAAGCAGTCTTGAGGAACCTTTTTCAATGAGACGGTGAGCTTTTCTTACTATCCCGCCTTCCTGTATTGCATATTTTGTATCACTTGTGTTTGTTTCTACTTTGTGATATCTATTTACATATATATTATATATCTATATAGGTATATCTGTTTTTCTTATCAGAATGTTTGTGTTGCAGATATACAGCTGACAAAATATGCCTTATGTTTACTGCTAGCTACTCTGATACAAAGCATGGGAATCTATGAAAGTTCCAATACTGGGGCAAGAAAACAAGTTACTTACCTGTAACTTTGGATCCCCAGTATTGGTAACTTTCATAGATTTCCATGCGCCCACCCTCCTCCCCTGGGAAAGCTGAGCCTTATTGTACAAAGATTGTTGCTGTTCCACAACGGCTATGAAAATCTGAGGCTCTGAGGCTCTCTCAGGAAGGTTCTATGTGGTGAGGCTGCTCCGATTGGTTAGTGCAAGAATTTGGTCTCTTTTACAAAAAGAGGTGGATAAGCTACAAAATGAGATGAGGCCTAGGCCTTTTTTTCACTTTTGTGCTTCCTACTATGGTATTTTTTATTTACCGAGGCTCCTATTCCGACGACGGGGAACGATACAAAGCATGGGAATCTATGAAAGTTACCAATACTGGGGAACCAAAGTTACAGGTAAGTAACTTGTTTTCTTCTTGTGCAGTGGCTCTATAATACCTTTGCCATTAACACGATTGCTATATGTAACCGTTGCTTACCGTGTCCATAAATGTGAGGCCTCATATTGGTTTCTATATAAATCTCCAGCTGTAAAGTTAACGCATGCTGTGCCTGCCTGCATATTTAATTCCTGTTCTTGAAATTGTGTTTCTTGTAGGCCTTCCTATTTTCACAATTTGGTTTTTTCGAACATTGTTGCGATTGGACAATGTCAGATACTTTTGCCACAAGGCTGCACAGTTATGACCTACCTCTCTAACCTCATTCATTACATTTTGTATTTGTTACTGTTTGTGTCTTGCATGCAGATTTCTTGAACCGTTATTCAGTTCATTAAGGTAAAAGAATAACCATCAAGCATTATCTCTTTCTTTTCCCAGGATCAATCAGCGTCACTGGATGGAAGTATGGAAAGTTCACCCACTTCTTACAAGGTTTGTTTTGAACTTCATAAATGTGCTGATTGTTTTTTCTAATCTAGGACGATGAAAGCTAAAATTTCTCACCAACTTCCAGCTATTGAAACAAACAGTATCATCTGATCATCAGTGGTGCTGGAACTAGGTGCGCTGAAGGTGCCTCTACACTCTGTCCACTATGTCCAAAGAGTCCAAACATCTCTGCTACCAGCACAGTACCGAATCCAAAACAAGGTAAACATACAGAGGGAGGTGGGTGAGAAGGTAGGCGAGGCCCACACACTGTAAGCCATGACACATAATAACAACACAGCTTCACCACATAATAACAGCACAGTCTTGCTAGCAGACCTGAAGATAATCTCCCTCAACGTTAAGGGCCTAAACCACCCTGTCAAGTGAAACAAGGTACTAGACTACCTAGCGAAGACCAAAGAGGATGTTCTACTTCTACAAGAAACCAAACTCACTCTCCACGGAGGATTCGGCCAAGCTTAGGGCAAGATGGATAGGACAGGTAGCCTGCTCACCAACAGTAGGGAAGAAGCGAGGAGTTATCACACTGGTAAACAGAAAATCAAAGATAACCATTGAAAACCAACAGCACGACGAGGCAGGGAGACTGCTAATAACACACTTGAAGAGAGGTGACGAAACCATACTGGTAGCTAACACATACGTCCCAAATACAGATGACACCGCATAATGGGAGGGAGTCTCGAAGAGACTGGAGGCAAACTACCCAAATGACATAACAATACTGGCAGGCGACTTCAACCTGGCACTAGACTACACCCTAGACAGACAGACAGTCGCTGTCCCATGCCCTGCCCCCAGCCTGACACAACACTCTAAAGAACATATGCAATAGATTTAACCTGAAAGACCCATGGTGACTACAGCACCCCGAGACAGAGACTACATTTTCTACTCTAACCCACACAACTCCTACAGCAGAATAGACTACATTCTCATCTCAGGCTCACACACACACTTAATAGAGCACATGGAAATAGCGGCAAGAACAATGTCCGACCACTGATGCATCAGCCTACAACTAGCAGGGCACCATAACGAAAACCCCACCCGCAGATGGCGGTTCAACAATGTAGTCATGGCTAGACAAGAGGACAAAACTAAAATAGAGCAAGCCATCAAGGACTACATTAGAGACAACGATACGCCAGACATAGACCCCAAAACCCTGTGGGACGTGCTCAAAGTGACAGTTAGAGGGGCACTGATAGATATCAAAGCCAGACGAGAGAGGGAACCAAAAACACACCTAGACCAATTAGAAAGAGACATCAAGCGCCTAGAAACAACACACATTGGTAATACCATGAACGCCAACTCCCTAAAAGAGCTCACGGGAAAAAAGTATGAATACAACAAAATCCTGAATGACCTAGCTGGCTTGTGAATAAAAAAATACAAACAAATCAACCTATGCGAGGCAGGAAAAATCCTATTATCATACCTTAAGTACAAACCGAGACAACACGCGATCTCATCCATCACAGACTCAAGCAACAACACGCACACCCACCACAAAGACATCCTGCGCACGTTCAGGGAATTCTACCAAGATCTCTACAAAAGAGACAAATCTCTAGACCAGTAGGGATGCAATGCATACCTAGACAGACTAAACCTACCCAAGATATCAAACGAGGATGCCATGTCGTTAGGACAAGAAATAAAAGCTAACGAAATTGAAATGGCGGTCAAGTCCCTTAAAGACAACAAAGCTCCAGGACCAGATGGCTACATGGCCTCCTTCTATAAAACCCTCCAAACTCATCTACTCCCAATCATGAAAAAAGTCTTTAACCACTGTGAGAGGGAGGAGGCGGTAACGTAATCCATGACGGAAGTGAACATAATAGTCATACCCAAGGAAGGCAAAGAGACCAGCGGCCCCAAAACTACAGGCCCATCTCACTTATCAACACAGACTGCAAGATGTATGCCAAAATCCTATCCACAAGATTAAACAACGTGCTCCCTCAGCTGAATAACAACACACAAGTAGGCTTTCTGAAAACACGTATGTCCCATGATAACACAAGACTCCTTTGCCATGTTCTTGAACATTCTTCCAAATCTGCTAAACCGGTGGTAGCAATCACGTTAGACGCAGAGAAAGCCTTTGACAGAGTGTCCTGGCACTTCCTAGAGCAGAGCATGCTGGCGCACAACCTAGGAGAAAGTTACATGAGGAAAGTGATGGCACTGTATAAAACCTCCAAGGCACAAATAGCTATAAATGGGACAATTTCACACCAATTTAATCTCCAACGGGGAACAAGACAAGGTTGCCCCCTATCCCCCGCACTGTTGGTATTAGCACTCGAGCCCCTGATTAGAGACATCATAGACAATAGGAATATGCTGGGAGTCACCATCAACAAGACCACAGCCAAACTTGCAGCATATGCGGAACACATGCTCATAATAACAGAAGTCCCAGAAAACTCTATGACGGCCTTTATGGACACCATAGGTTTGTACTCGGCCCACTCTGGATACAAACTAAGCAGAGACAAATCTGAATGCATGCCACTCAACATACACACAACCAGAGAGGTAATAGGCGACTCGGGATTAGCCTGGCAACCCGGGTTCGTCAAATACCTAGGGATCCAATTTGGGAAGAACCTGAAGACCACTCTCGACGAAAATGAGAAACTAAC
The DNA here is from genome assembly GCF_964263255.1 of Lissotriton vulgaris. Taxonomy (NCBI): domain Eukaryota; kingdom Metazoa; phylum Chordata; class Amphibia; order Caudata; family Salamandridae; genus Lissotriton; species Lissotriton vulgaris. The sequence continues at coordinate 343,244,436 of NC_141698.1, read as the reverse complement.
CCTAGGAAAGATTAAAGGGCTACTGGAATCCTGGTCGCCCCAAATTCATCACATGGTGGGGAAGAATAGACACCATAAAGATGATGATCACACCAGTGTTCAACTACCTGGCTGGAATGCTCCCCCTCACAATCACAGACGAATTTCACCGCAAGATAGACCAAATGATAAACCAGTTCCTATGGCGAGACAAAAAACCGAGAATAAGCCTACAAAGACTAAAACTAGAGAAGAGACTAGGAGGGCTAAATGTGGCAGACTTCAGGACATTCCAGACTGCTTTCATAGCAAGACAGGGCCTGTACTGGATCCTACCAAACCAGAAAATCTGAAAGAAACACGTTAGTGTTAGATTCCTTACCTTAGAATAACCCCAGGCGTCAGTCTGGATCCGGAAACTTTTGCGTAGCAGTACCCCTGCGCGTCGGTAGGCGTCGTCTGCAGGCGTCCCCTGCGGCTCCGTCGTCGGCGTCGTGCGCCGTGATGACGTCGCTGGAGTATATAGACGCCGCCTCCGCGCGCTGACGTCAGTTCTTCTTTTTTCCGCGCCAGTGGACGCAGATCTGAAGAGCAGTACTCCGGTCTTTTGACCAAGTTTTTCAATTGTTATTTCTCTAATTGTGCCTGATAGGATGCCTGGGTTCAAGCACTGTGATGACTGTGAGCGCACGATGTCGGTCACAGACCATCACCGCCTCTGTCTCCGGTGTCTGGGCCCCGACCACGACGTGGACTCCTGTGTCGACTGCCGGGCCCTCACCAACAAGGCTAGGCGGGAGCTGTCCCGCAAGCTACTGGAGCTCCGGGTGTCGGCCCCACGTCGGGACCGGGAGCGGTCCCGGTCCGGCCGGAGGTCGAGAGAGCGTTCGAGGGAGCGGTCGCGGAGCCGCGCCGAGCGTTCCGGAAGTCGACACCACTCGTCAGGCTCATCAGGTAAGAAGCACAAGAAGTCGGGGCATAGTCATCGTACCCCCGACTCCCCCCGACGCTCGCGCGATGCGGCCGGGGGCTCGGGTGACCCCAACCCCGCGGCTCCGCGAGAGTCGCCGGCGCGGCCTGCCTCATACCCTCCGGTCCCTGGGCATGGCGCGACGCCTGAGGAGATCGAGGCGTTCCTCATGGCCATGAGGGCGCTCGCTTCTCCGACGGGGCCTACGGCGCCTTCGGGCCCAGTGCTACCGTCTGGGGGCCCTGGCGGTTCGGGTGTCCCTGCCTCGGCGCCGTCTGGTGCTCCGGCCCCGGCGCCGCCGACGGCTCCGACCCCGGCGCCGCAAGGGCCTTCGGGATCGGCGCCGGCTGGTCTTCCGGCCTCCCCGGCGCCGTTATCATCGGGGTTACCCCCGACGCCGCCCCCGCGCGGCGCCGGTTCTCCGGTGCCGGCTCCGGCCGGTGGCGGGGTTCCGGCGCCGGCTCCGGGCGGCGCCGTCCCCTTACCTTCACCGACGCCGGACGCGGCGCCGGACGGGCGTCGCTCGACGCCGGTCCCGGCGCCGATGGGGCCCATGAACCCCGAGGAGCCGGTCTACATCGTTGACTCCGAGTACGGAGAAGATGAAGAGTTCGTTGAAGGTTGGGAGGGGTCCGAGGACCCTCTGTCACGCGAGTGCCAGTATGACCCGGACTGGACAGGTGACTTGGGGGATGTCAGTGGTCTGGACGACTCTCCTAACCCTGGTTTGATCTCTCCTCCTTCCGTGGCATCGGTGGAGGGAGCTGCCTATTCTGTGGTGCTGATGAGGGCTGCCAAGGCCTTACACCTTGAGCTCCCCGTCGCGGCCGTGAGGCCTAACATCCTCACCGAGGTCTTCAAACCGCAGTCATGCCCACAGGAGCCACTGCTGCCGTTTAATGAAGCCTTGTCAGACGTTCTGTTGGGCACGTGGTCCAGGCCCGCTTCAGGTGCGCCTGTTGATCGGAACGTGGCCAGGCGCCACCGTCCTTGTCCGGACTGTGAGAAGGTGGCCTGATATGCAGTGCTCACTATTCTAGTGAACACTATGTATCAGTCCAGCAACCCTTATTGATGATTGGTTGTAAGTCAACCTTATAGACCAGCTATCCTAGTAGCGTGGATACGAGCAGTCTAAGGCTAAAGACTCGAGAGGGCGTGTTAAGCCAGCTGTTATACCACATATACCCCTTGAACACCAAGTGAAAGGACACCACACAAGTGTTATGAAAATAAACAGTTATTTATTAAAGATCACAACAGCCCTGTACTCTTTATGAGGACAGGGTACTAAGCACAAACCAAATCTCTTACAAAAATACTTAAGTTAGCACAGTATATACAAATGCCCGAGGGGCACGGAAAACCATATACTTGAAAAGTGGAATGCGAAATTACTAGCAGGTAAGTACAGTACTAATAGGCTTTGGAATCGCTAGGACTTGACTATAGAATCGTTAGATTACTTCTAGGAGACCCAGGGGACTCGGGTGCAGTGTGTGCACTCTCACGCGAGATGCGGGACAAAGTCTATGGTAGCTAGAATTTGCAAAGTTAGTGTTCTCGGGCGAACCCGACCTGGTAGGGAGAAAACAAAAGTAGATTCTGACCCTTGGATAGTGAGGCTATGCTGGGGCACCGAAATGCCGAAGTTACCTAGCCCAGGGGCTGCAGCTGCATAGGACTCAAAAGACGTCGGGAATCCTCGTTGACGGACCAGGAGCCTGGAAGAAAGAAGTTGCTGGCAGGCGACCAGTGAAGAAAGTTCGGTGGATCCAAGCCTGGATCGATGGAAGATGACACCTGAAAGCAGAGGGGACCAAGTTCGAGACTACTAGCCAGTAGTCAGTGGGCACCAGGAGGGCACCGGATGGTAGCCACCTCGACAAGGCGTGTGGGTGACGCTGGGCTCGGAGATCTCATGGACCAGGAGGCGTTGTCGGCGACCAGGAAGGAGGATCGAGCTGTCCCACGAAGATAGAAGCTGTCGGCGTCGCTGGACCCAGGATTGGGCAACAAAGCCTTGGCAAATTCAAGCCCACGCGGTGGACCTAAAATGGCGTCTGGAGTGGACCAGGAGGGTCCGGGGTGCCTCTCTTCAAGAAGGAAGCAAGGGCCAGCCTGTAGCAACCAGACCAGCAGCAGTGATGTCGTCGGGCGTCGTTCAGAAGGCCACAAGCCAGCCGGCTAGTAGCCAAACAACGCGGTGCACAGCAAACAGCAGAAGGGCCCCACGCCGATCGTGGAGATGCAGGGAGGCTGATCTTGGGTGCTGGAGCTGCGCAGGGTTGGGGCTTCTCGGACCCCAAAGCACTCACCCGTGGAGGACACGGAGGGCTTGTTGTAAAGATGTCGTGCAGTCTTGGCGATCGTCGGTCCCTCGAGGTCTCGTCGCACTCACGGTTCTCAGCTTGGCTGTAGAGGTGAGTAGAGGTCAGAGGTGCCAGGGAAGCCGGGTCTCGTCGAGCTGGGTCGTCGGATTCGTGATGAAGGACTTGCAGCAGACCGCAGTGTTCTTTAGGATGGTGCCTGCGGATGCAGGGTGACTACTCCTTAGCCACAAGGGAGAATCTTGAAGAAGAAATCTTGAAGTCCTTTCGAAGAAAGTCGTGTCTTGATTCCAAAGATGATCTAATTTGAACAGGGGGCCCGCTCCCATCTTTATACTAAAAAAGGGGGCTGACCCGGTGACTAGGTCCTGCCTATGGGTGGGACTAGGTGGGGGGTGGTTACACCCCTCAGCCATGCCGGACTTCCCCAGGCCAGGGGCTGGTGTGCCCCTGGAACTGGTTCAGACCGGCCTATGCGTAGTGAGCACCGGGGTGCCACTCAGCAGTCACCTTCCTGAAAAGCCCTGCCTACCCAGGATACACAAAACCATGTCTGGGACGGTGCTAGCACCGCCCCTGACAGGAAACCCTTTGTCCAGGCTCCCCTCGCTGGAAGGACTCCCAGCTGCAGGGGGTCAGACTCGTGTCTGTGGTGGCAGCATCCATTTTGTGGAGCTGAGGCTTCAGTTAACTTTAACCGGGGTTCACAGTTACATACATGTCGTGTCCCTCTAGAAGGGTGGAATGCTAACCCCGTCGCCAGAATTGGCGAGGGGTTAGTATTCCAATTCGTATGACACCTTACTCGACATGTTTTGATAAAGCAATACCAAAGTTGGCATTTAACCGCGAGGATTATAATGCACTTAAGAGTATATGGTATGCGATATCATGGAACAGCTATTAGGACTTGGTTCCGCAAGCTGCAGACAGGCTCAGCTCATGCCAGAGCACCATCTCACACGATTCCAAGCACTCTGCCTTCAGGATTGTCAAGGCCTGCCATAGGAGTGACTGATAGGAATCTGTGTGTCCATTTTAGGGTTAGGTATAGGTATACTACACCTACAGCAAAGGGTGATTACACGACTTTGCCCCAGCTGTCATGCAGCCAGTTGTGTCAAATTTAGGAGGCCAGCCAGGGGTGGCATAATACCTGCTGCAGTCCCTGGCAGCCCTGGGTACACCTATGCCCTGAGTTACAGGGTCTGATAAGGTGGCCCAGTACCAATTGGAAATGTACCTAGGGTACATGGAATCCATTTTAAAGAGAGAGCAGTAGGCCTGGGGTCCTGATTGGCAGGATCCCAGGTCGACTATGTCCAAAACCAGCTAAAACACAGGGCAAAAAGTTGGGGGCAACCATAGTCAGGATGTACCTTCCTACACGGACGACCCCAAGTTCCTGTCTACCCACCCCACCCCTGAGAGCCTGGTGATCCAGGCCTCGACCTCCCAGTCCGCATTCCCGTCGGCCCCGCCCGACCGGGAATCCAAGAGGTATGACCAATTTGGCAAGAAGGTCTTCTCGTCCATTAGTTTGGGCCTGCGGTCTTGCAACACCGCTTGCCTCTTGGGCCGCTACACCCACTCTGTGTGGGATACGGTCGCGGAACTGCTGCCAGAATGCCCCATGGAGGTGCGGGCAAAACTCGGTCAAGCTGTGGCTGAGGGCCGGGATGCAGCGAAATATTCGATACGGTGTGGTCTTGATACGACCGACTCGCTGGGCAGAGCTATGTCAACGACGGTGGCGATTCGTCGCCACGCCTGGCTGAGATCCGCCAATTTTTCGGCTGATGTCCAGAATACCTTGATGGACATGCCGTTTGATGGCTGTCACCTGTTCGGTGACAAGGCGGACCACGCGCTGGAACGCTTCAAGGACTCCAGGGTCACGGCCAAGTCCTTGGGTCTCTCGACCCAGCGTCAGCAAACGGGTTCGTTTCGTCCCTTTCGTGGCCAAGGAAGGGGCGCCCCCACACGTGCTGCCAGCCACGCGCCGCAACAATCCTTTCAACGCGGTGGCGGCCGTGGAAACCGCCGTGGTGGCGGTCGGGGACAACGGCGGGGTCAGACCACACCTTCCCCCGCAGCATCTACCCCTAAATCCTCCTAGTCCTTGCTTTCGGCCCCATGTGACGCCAGTGGGTGGCAGGGTTCGCCATCACCACGCTCAGTGGCGCACGATCACTTCGGACAGGTGGGTGCTGCAAATCGTCCGAAGGGGCTACTCCCTCCCCTTCGAGACCTCTCCTCCAGCCATGCCACCGCAGAACCACCGTGTGTCGGGGGACCACTTGACACTTCTGCAGGAGGAAGTTACGGCCCTCTTGGCCAAGGGGGCCGTCGAGCGCGTTCCTGGGCCAGAAGTAGGGCGTGGTTGCTATTCCCACTACTTTCTGGTGCCCATGAAGGACAAGGGGGGCCTACGTCCTATCTTGGATCTAAGGAACGTCAACGGCTTCCTCCGGAAGGAGAAGTTCAAGATGTTGACGTTAGCTCAGGTCTTTGCTGCTCTAGACCCACAAGACTGGATGGTAGCGTTGGACTTGCAGGACGCCTATTTTCACATTCCCGTCCTGCCGGCCCACCGGCGTTACCTGCGGTTCACGGTAGGCCTGGAGCACTTTCAGTTTATCGTGCTCCCCTTCGGCCTTACCAGCGCCCCACGGGTGTTCACAAAGGTGATGGCGGTGGTCGCAGCCCATCTGCGCAGGTTGGGGGTTTCAGTCTTCCCCTACCTAGACGACTGGTTGTTGAAGGCGGGCTCGCCCCAGGCAGTCGTCCACCACCTTCAGATGACGGCAGACCTCTTGCACGACCTGGGGTTCTCCATCAATGTGCCGAAATCACACCTGTGTCCCTCTCAAAAGCTCCTTTTCATCGGAGCGGTTCTGGACTCGGCGCAGTTTCGGGTTTATCCTCCGGAACGGCGGGTTCGGGATATTCAGGCTTTGATTCCCATCTTTCAGCCGCTATCCCGAGTTTCGGTCAGGTTGACGCTGCGGCTGCTGGGACTGATGGCTTCCTGCATCCTTCTGGTGCATCACGCCCGGTGGCGGATGCGGGCTCTGCAGTGGGACCTGAAGTTTCAGTGGGCACAGCATCAGGGCAACTTGTCCGACCACGTCTGGATCTCGGAGGGCACTGCGAGACAACTGCAGTGGTGGCTTACGGACCGCGATTGGGTCAGGGGCAAGTCCCTCTCCCTTCCCCAACCGGAGCACGTTGTCGTGACGGACGCGTCCCTCCAGGGCTGGGGTGGCCACTTGGGAGAGGCAGAGATCAGAGGCATCTGGTCTCCGGCTGAGTCCCGGCTCCATATCAATCTGTTGGAGCTGCGGGCGATTCGTCTGGCACTGAAGGCATTCCTCCCCTTTGTCAACGGGAGTGTAGTGCAGGTGTTCACCGACAACACCACCGCCATGTGGTACTGCAACAAACAGGGCGGAGTGGGGTCGTGGACCCTTTGCCAGGAGGCTCTGCGCCTCTGGCAATGGCTGGAACGTCAGGGCGTGACTCTGACGGTTCAACACCTGGCAGGTTCTCTGAACGCCAGGGCGGACGAACTCAGCCGTCGGTGCTCGATGGATCACGAATGGCGTCTGAACTCGGACGTGGCGCAAGGCATCTTTCTGCAATGGGGAGAGCCTTGGTTAGATCTATTCGCCACAGAAGAGAACGCGCAATGTCATCAGTTCTGCGCGTTGGAGTTTCCAAGACGGCACTCGCACGGCGACGCCTTTCGGCGCGAGTGGAGTTGCGGTCTGTTATACGCCTTTCCGCCTATACCACTTCTGCCCAGAGTGCTGAAGAAGATCAGGCACGACCGGGCCCAAGTTATCCTTGTGGCTCCGGACTGGGCTCGAAGGTACTGGTATCCCGAGCTACTCAGCATGTCAGTCGGTCCCCCGATCCGCCTGCCCCTTCAGGAGGACCTTCTGTCGCAGCAGCAGCGGACGGTCCTCCACCCGAACCTGTCCAGTCTCCACCTCCATGCTTGGAGATTGAGCGGCGGCAGTTGAGGCCATTTGACTTGCCTCCTGAAGTCTGTGATGTTATTCTGGCAGCCAGGCGTCCCGCCACTAAGTCGGTATACGCCTGTCGGTGGAACAGATTTGTGGCATGGTGCGCAGCAAAGGCTGTGGATCCTCTTTCTGCCCCTCTTTCGGAGGTTCTTCTGTTTCTTCTTTCTCTTGCCCGGCAGGGCTCTGCTCTGGGCACTATCAAGGGCTACCTTTCTGCCCTTTCAGCCTTTTTGAGGCTTCCTGATCAGCCTTCTTTGTTCAAATCCCCGATTGTAACTCGATTCTTGAAAGGCATCACTCACATGTTTCCACCTGTTCCGTTTGTGATGCCTCAGTGGGATTTGAACCTGGTTCTAACTTTCCTGATGTGTGCTCCCTTTGAGCCCCTTCATTCTTGTCCTCTCCGTCTCCTGACTTTAAAGACGGCTTTCCTGGTTGCCATCACCTCTGCCAGGAGGGTGAGTGAGCTCCAGGCTCTTTCTGTCCAACCTCCTTTCCTGTCCATTCATCCTGACAAGGTGGTTCTGAGGACTAGACCTTCTTTCCTGCCCAAGGTTGTTTCGGCCTTTCACATCGGGCAGTCCATCACCCTCCCTTCCTTCTTCCCGCCTCCGCATCCTTCAAAGGATGAAGAGCGGCTCCATCGTCTGGACCCAAAACGTGCGCTTTCCTTTTACATGGATCGCACTCGCCAGTTCCGGGTGGATGACCAACTGTTTGTTGGCTACGTGGGTGCGAAGAAGGGACGGGCGGTTTGTAAACGAACCATCTCTCGATGGGTCGTCCTCTGCATCAAAGCGTGCTACTCTTTGGCTCGGAAGGAGCCTGCTGTTGGGCTGAGGGCCCATTCCACTCGGGCCACGGCGGCTACTACTGCCCTGGGCCGGGGAGTCCCCTTGCAGGACATTTGCCAAGCGGCTACGTGGGCCTCGCTGCACACCTTTGCGAGGCACTACTGCCTGGACAGTCAAGTCCGGAGGGATGGCTTCTTTGGCCGTTCTGTCCTCCAGGACTTTCTGGTGTAGTTTTGTATTGGTTCGCAGACCCACCACCGGGGTTGGTATTGCTGGGGTATGTATTCTAAGGTAAGGAATCTAACACTAACGTGTTTCTTTCAGATGAACAAGTTACTTACCTTCGGTAACGATATATCTGTAAGAAACATTAGTTAGTGTTAGATTCCTTACCGAACCCACCCATCCTCCCCGTTCTGCGAACCGATACCTAGGGTTAAGGTCATCCCTTTCAGGGCCCTAGTTTTACATGGCACCAGTGTTGGTTCTCTCATGGCTCTGCGTCTCCTGGCGCGGAAAAGCTGTGTGCAAAGAACTGACGTCAGCGCGCGGAGGCGGCGTCTATATACTCCAGCGACGTCATCACGGCGCACGACGCCGACGACGGACGCGGAGCCGCAGGGGACGCCTGCAGACGACGCCTACCGACGCGCAGGGGTACTGCTACGCAAAAGTTTCCGGATCCAGACTGACGCCTGGGGTTATTCTAAGGTAAGGAATCTAACACTAACTAATGTTTCTTACAGATATATCGTTACCGAAGGTAAGTAACTTGTTCTACACGCCAATCTGGCTCACTATTAAAAAGGCCATACTAAAGAATACCAACCCAATAACTCTCCTCACCGTGACCAAACAGGCACAAAAGAATAGCCCTATACTTAATAACACATTACACGTGCAACTTAAGGTAGACCAGAAACTCTAACACAGCATTAAAAACTCGAACTGGGAATCTCTATGTGCAAACTCCAAGATTAAGTATAGGGGGAAACCCCTGGAAATAGAATCCTGGAAAAGACTAGGGTTCTCATACCCGTCCCACCTGGAAAATGGGGGAAAACCATGCACTTTTAACACCCAAAAAACAAGACATAACCTACCCGACATAGAATGTAACAATTTCCTCAGAATCAAAACAGACCTAACAAAATCAAAAATAAAAAAGCGGAAACCCTCGATTATTCAAAATATGGAGAACCTAAACAAAGTGGGCCACCAGGTGTCCCACTTATACAAACTTCTCCGACCCAACTCCTCAAAGCTTAACAACAAAACAACCAGTTACTAGGAATCACAACTAGACACCACACTCACTGAGCAGGAGATACACACCCTCTGGGCGTCCCCGTCGAATAACATGATCTCCCCAGTGATAGCTTAGACAAAATTCTGGCTACCTCACAAGACATACTGGACTCCAGCGCGCTTAGTGTTGCTAGGACTGAGGGAAAGGACCGCTGCTGGAACTGTGACTTACAGATGGGGGACCTGGCGCACATTATCTTCCACTGTATTAAGGTTAGAAAATTTTGGAAAAAAGTATTCACATTCATAAATAAGGCCTTAGGCTTCACACTAAAAAAAGAGTTTGCCACGCTCACCATTGCATGCATAACGGCGGACATAGCCACACAACAAGACAGAAACCTCCTAGACTTCCTTTTAACGGCAGCAGCCAAAACAGTGCTCACCAAATGGGAAGACTCAGCCAAAGCCACATTCAAGGGGTGGGTGAACTGGGTGACATACCTTAGGGGAGCCAACATCACAGCGCTAAGAAACTCACCATGGAAGAACACCAACAGGGTGATGTGGGCAACCTTGGACAAATTCCTAGACCCCTACGAATCCCATGAATAATAAACAATAGCCTGTACCAAACAGAGGGTCCACCTATGAAAAGAGCAACGGGAGCAAGTCGGAGTAGTAGACTTGACAGGGAGGCTGGATAGACAGCAGACTCGATCACTCCTACCAGGTGGACGGTCAACCCTTGAACAAGCGCCAATACCTATATGTTTTGTGTTAAATGTTGCAAGTCAGAGAGGCAAGGAAGCTCAGGCATATGAACCCTTCGAAAGATCTATAAAAACCAACGGCCAAACCACATAGGCTGGGGTCCTTGCGAGAACAAACGCAACAAAGTTTTACATGTTAAATGTCTTATGCTGTAAATGTGAAAAATACCAATAAAAAAAAAGAAATGCCAACAGCAAAGTGAGACATAGCAAGGCCTTTTGACGTGTTTGCTTTGCAGTATCTCTATTCAAAAACAAAATCTGGACTCTGTTTTCAGGCATACGTAAATAGAAATGGGTGGTAAGGGCTTCTAAGAAGTTCAAAAGTTTATTATTCAGATAAAAGTATGTTTACAGCAAAATATGAGCACTTAAAACTAATAACTTTGTCTGGGGAAGAGAACAGGGTGAAATGGGAGGGTTATGTAAAAAAAGGTCTACTTTCTTTAGGAAACTCACTAACATTTAGAAAAGAGTAACCCTCATTGGAAGAGGCAACCTACTTGGAAAAGCAAATAAAGCTCATCTCACAATACTTATGACTTTAGTCGAATCAAAATGATTCAAGAGATGTGGGTAAACTTTGAGAGATGTACACCAGTCTACAACTGTTCTGATTTTTATTGCGGTTTCTTAGACGTTAACTTAAAGGACAAATTGATACCGTTACACATAAAAATATCAGTGTATATTATAGCATCATATCTGAAAAAGACAGACATAGATTCCTTACCTTAGAATTACCCCGAGACGTCAGACTGGATCCAGAGAATGTTTTCTTAGCAGTACCCCTGCGCGTCCGTAGGTGGTGTCGGTTGACTCTGCGTCAGTAGTCGGTGTCGTGGTCACCAGGATGACGTTGCGGTTCCTACTTAGACACCTCCCCTGCGCGCTGACGTCAGTTCTTTCTTTTTCCGCGCCAGCTTAGCGCCTATCCGGAGAGAGCTACCCCTTCAGTCATTTTTAGGTCTCGCCTAGCGATGCAGTGCATGCGCTGCTCGCCTTGGCGAGGTCTATAGTCGTCTGTTTGTTGGCCGAACGGGGACAGGGATGTGCACGCTCACGGCGCCCGGACAGCCCATGTGCACGCTCACTCGTCTGTTAACATTGGAGCGCTCCCACCGCGAACAGCACATTGGCACGCGCACAGCGTCTATCACTTTTGAGTGCTCCCACCGTGGACACATCGAGGAGCTGGTCGCACTCGCAAGTATCACGTTCCTGCAGCCATATGCGCGTCACCCCTCGCATCTCTATTCTGCAGCATGCACCGAAACCCACGGGAAGGGCGGTAATTAAGCTTCAAAGACTGCCACTGATTTTCAGCTAAAAGCAGGTTTTTAAATAGTGAAAGTCTTGCGACTCCGGCTGGAAGGCCCTCAGGTGCCTGTTGACACAGCGTTGGAAGCTGGCGCCTGGTCCGTTTCATCAGCTAAACCGAAGGAATCCTGAGGCGCTCATCTGCATAAAGCAATATGATTCTGCCGGAGGTTGCAGGCAACAGGAAGTGATTAACAAGACGTCTTTTTTTTGCTGCTACTTCATTGCTCTGCTAACACGCCACTTGTCACCGAGAATGCCGCTACTGCGCAATATGCCAGGCCGCATCTGCCGGGACCCCCTTGCTGATTGCACAGCGAAGATTTCGTCCTCGGCACATGAAGTGCTGTCAGGAGAAATTCTGAAAAACACAGTGAGCAGGCTGCAGAGGGCCTGCTGCTCCGCCGCCCGCTCCTTTTGCTGCGGCCCCCTCTTTGCAGAAGGGCGAGAAGAAGAAGACGGCGTGCCTCTGCATGCTGCCGCAGGTTCTGTGACGCAGAAGCCTCAGGGTCACTCGCGCACCATTCATCTGTGACAAGCCATGGTGACTGGTGTCCCGTGAGTTTGGTGCATGCAGCAGAGCGGGAGCACATTCGAGGGGATGTATGACTTTACAACGCATACTTTTACCATGCATGCCTTTACAACGCAGTTTTTACAACGCATGCCTTTACAACGCATAGCGCTTTGGGGTGCTGGATAGTGAAAAGTTTAATTTACTATTCCAACTCCAGTCCCCGTGGACACTAGGGAAGGTGTTGGATAGTAAATTAAACGTATTCCCTATCCTAGTGCGCCCCCCCGCGCAATGCGTTGTAATGGTAGTCAAAGTTTTGTTGTAAAGGTTGTATACCCATTCGAGGTGCTGTGTATTATTAGTACACAAGTGCCACATTAGCTCTGTGAGTTTGTGCAGCCTTACAAAATGTGAGATTGAAATCTAGACCTGCGAATAAATTAACGCCTTTCTTTAAGCGCGCAAAACTGTCCTTAGCGTAACCGAACAAACAGCGCTGTTATTTGTGGAGCGGTCTGCCTCTGGGCTGAAGCTGCCATGGCATGGTTGGCATTCCTACCCTGCTACAGGCCCGCACTTCAACCATGACCGCTTGCCATTGCTGTCGACCGGCGCATATGTTAACCTAGGCCAGGCAGGCCCAGCTGCTGGAAAAGCCTGCTTCTCTTTCCATCATAAAAGGTGCAGTTTTCATGGCACAAATATTTCGTCTGCCACATTGTGAGAAGTGGTGTTAAATGGACGTGAACCATTGCAAACACCCAGTGATAGAAGTGGGCAGGATCGGAAGGGCACGGCGTGCCCCTACTTTTTAAATTTAACACAGACCGTTCCCCTACTTATTTACTTTAGACATGCTTCCCAGGATCGCAGGAATAGTCCGAATTTAAAAAATATTGTGTGATCGTCCAGCCCTGTGTTTTTCACATTAAGGAAGGTGTCTGCAGTTGCCACAAGCTCCTCCCCTTCACCTCTGTGTCTAGGGGCAGCGGCCTGCAAAGCAACACTGTAGGACTAATCAATCTCCATGGGAAAATGGGTTCCTTTGGTGGCCCTGCTGCTAGAGTGCGATTTACACCTCCTTTAGTGAGGAGGCCCCCTGCCTGCCCCCACTGTGACCAATACAATGGTCACATCAGGATGCATTTTTGGCACCACCCTTGACCTCATCTGCCCTTTATTTTCGGGCTCACACAGACTGACTACGCCACAAGGAAATGGAAAGTACTCCAGTGTAGAATTCCTGGCAGATGATGCCCAAACCTTGGCGCTTTAAAAAGCAAGCATTTACATGGCAATAGGTCTTGCATTTTCAAAACTTTGACCTATTGGTATTGTAAATGACAATCTTTTATTATTGCAGGTTTTTTAAACCTGAATAAAAGGTATTGTCATTTACAATGTCAATAGCTCAAAATCTCGCAAATGCAAGACCTATTGCTTGTTTGACTAAGCTTTTTTTTAACTTTTGTCGACTTCTTTTTTGAATCTTCTACTCCTGGTGTGTGAAGAATGTCCCATCGTCGGACCGGCTTCTAGTCCGGCGGGGCCTGTCACAAACTGATGTCTGTGATTGACCAGCACCTCTGGTGCCTGGAGCGCAACCACGACCCGAAGTCGTACTCCAACTGCCGGGCCATGAATCCTAAGTCTTTGCGGGAGTGGTCCTGAAAGCTTTTGGATGCCCGGCAGTCGGCTCGGCGTCGTTACTAGTCTCGCTCGAGAGGAAGGTCTTGAGACCGGTCGTGGAGCCCCCACATCTCGTAGCACTCAAAGTCTTCAGGTAAGTTGAAGCACAAGAAGAAAGCGAAGAAGAACCGGCGCTCTTCGCCCTCTCCACGTCTGTCGGCTGATGCAGTGCGGGACCCGGAGCATTGTCCCCCAAAGGCTTCATCTTCGGTGCCTCCTTCAGGGATGACTCCATGCCTCCCTCCATTTCCGGGAGCCAGAGCATCCCCTACCCAGCTTCGTACACTTTACGAAGCCCTCTACTCCATCTTTTGGTGGCCCGACTCCACTGTCGCGCCTTCAGGCCCCGCGGAGCCCTTTGGGGGTCCTGGGCCTTCGATGTCAGCGGCTCGGCTCCGGCCCTGGCGGACCCCCATGGAACCAGGCCTTGATCCGGATCAATGTTGGTAAGAAACTGGCTCTATATATACTGCACCTAAGTGAGGTACAGTTTGTATAGAGTCCAAGGGTCTCCAGAGGTTTGGCAGAGGTTAAAGTTAAATAGAACCTCTAAAGTGGTAGCTTGGTCGAGCAGTGTCAGAGGACAGTGTTAAGCATTTGATGTACACACTCAGTCAGCAAATGAATTCACACACTCAAGAACTGAACTCTAAGCCAATTGTTTTGTATAAAAAATAGACTGTTGTTTTATTTCTAGAACCAAGCAAGCCTGGCACAGGTAAGCATAAAAATACTTTGCTGTAGTAAGTAACTTATGTGAACACAGTTCAAAATTGTAATATAACTTGTACTGGTTTTGGTTATAGTTTTAAGTAAGCGGTTTGCAACACTTTGCAGGTATAGTACATTTGAATGAATGGGCTTTTTAAGTAAAAATGTAGTTAATTATTTTTCAGATACTTTTGCTAACACAGTGCTGGATCATAGATTCAACACTGGACATTTCCTGAAAGCAGGTGAGTAAATATGTTTTAGTTAGAGGTACGATTTTTAAAGAATATTATTGCATTTCAAAAGTTGACACTTCACACCTTTTTCACATAGAATCGCCAATGTTATCCTATGGAAGGAAATTCACTTGGCAGATAAGTTATGTTAACAATACTTTTTCTTACTCAGTGCTGGATACCTAGATTCAGCACTGGGACGTTTCCTGAAAACAGTTGAGAAAATGCATTTTGGTTATTTGGCTGATTTGTAAGGAATTTTTGTAGTTTTCAAAAGTCGACACTTGGAAACTTTTTGGGAGAAAAAGTGTCAATGTAATTCTAAGAAGAAAAACAGGGTATCGGTTTTGAGGTAAGTAATCAGTCTTTTGAGTTAGGGTCCTGGGGTTAGGCTCCGTTGTCTCTCAGGGTCAGTGATGCACAGTTGTTCCACCCTCAGCTGCACGCGGCGGCCTGATGCAGAGTGTTGAGGCGCAATGTTAGCCTATGGAGGATAGGGGGACTCCGGTTGGTGGCTGCTGGCAAGTAGTGTAGGAAGGTGGATATCTGACTATGGTTACCCCCAACTTTTTGCCTGGTGTTTTGCTGGTTTTTCGACTTAGTTGACCTGGGACCCTGCTATTCAGGGCCCCAGGCCTACTGCTCTCTCTGTAAAATGGATTCCATGTACCTTAGGTACATATCTAATTGGATACTGAGTCACCTTATCAGTCCCTGTACAGTGTACCTTAGGTGCCCATGGCATAGATGTTCCCAGGGCCTACCAGGGGCTGCAGCATGTATTATGCCACCCCTGGCTGGCCACCCAAATCTGACACAACTGGCTGCACGACAGCTGGGGCAAGGTGGTGTAATCACCCTTTGCTTTAGATATAGTATTCCTATATCTAACCCTAAAATGGACACATGTATTCCTATCAGTCACTCCTATGGCAGGCCTTATCAATCCTGAAGGCAGAGTGCTTGGAATTATGTGAGATGGTGCTCTGGCATGAGCTGAGCCCGTTTGCAGCTTGCGGAACCAAGTCCTAATAGCTGTTCCATGATAATGCGTACCATATACTCTTAAGTGCATTATAATCCTCGCGGTTATTTGCCAACTCTGGTATCGCTTTATCAAAACATGTCGAGTAAGGTGTCATACGAATTGGAATACTAACCCCTCGCCAATTCTGGCGACGGGGTTAGCATTCCACCCTTCTAGAGGGACACGACATGTATGTAACTGTGAACCCCGGTTAAAGTTAACTCTAGCCTCAGCATCACAAAATGGATGCTGCCACCACAGACACAAGTCTGACCTCCTGCTGCAGGGAGTCCTTCCAGCGAGGAGAGCTTGGACAAAGGGTTTCCTGTCAGGGGCGGTGCTAGCACCATCCCAGACAGGGTTTTTGTGTATCCCAGGTAGGTAGGGCTGAGAGGAAGGTGACTGCAAGTGGCACCCCGGTGCTCAATGTGTATATGCCGGCTTGAACCAGTTCCAGGGGCACACCAGCCCCTGAGCTGGGGAAAGTCGGGAGAGGGGTGTAACCACCCCCCTTCCTGGTCCCACCCATAGGCAGGACCTAGTCGCGTGCCAGCCCCTTTCTTTAGTATAAAGGTAGGAGCGGGCCCCCTTCCCAAATTAGATAATTATGAATCTTGACGACTTTCCACGAAAGAACTCTTGAACCTTTCTGAGGACTCTCCCTTGTGGCTAAGGAGTAGCCACCCTGCACCAGCGGGCACCATCTAAGCGCATGCGGTTTGCTGCAAGTCCATCCTCCGGATCAAGACTGCCCAGCTCGAAGAAACCCGGATTCCCTGGCACCTCTGACCTCTACCTACATCATCAGCCCAGCTGAGATTCGTAGGTGTGACGAGAACTAAAGGGACCGGCCATCTTCAAGACTGCACAACGCTTATCCAGCACGACCGCCGAGGGATCCTCGAGTGAGTGCTTTGGGGTTTGAGAAGCCCTAACCCTGAGCAGCTCCAGCACCGAAGTCCAGCCCCCCAGCATCCACGAGATCTGCGTGGGGCCCTTTTGCTCTTTGCTGCTCACCGCGTTGTCCGGCTACTTGCCTGCTGGCTTGTGGCCCTCCTGACGACGAACCACGACACTACCATCGCTGGTCTGGATGCTCCAGACTGGCCCTTGCTCCCCTTCAACAGAGGAGCACCCCGAACCCTCCTGGTCCACTCCAGACGCCATTTTGAGTCCACCGCGTGGGCTTGCCTTTGCCAAGGTTTGTTGCCCCATTCCTGGGTCCAGCATCGCCGACAGCAGGCACCTTCGTGGGACAGCTCGCACCTCCATCCTGGTCGCCGACAACGCCTCCTGGTCCGAGAGACTGCAGAGCCTAGCGTCGCCCACTCACCTGGTCGAGGTGACTTCATCCGGTGCCATCCTGGTGCCCATCTGATCACTGGCTAGTGATCAAGAACTGAGTCCCCTCTGCTTTCAGGTCATCTTCAACTCCGATCCAGGCTTGGATCACATCGAACTTCATCACTGGTCGCCTGCCAGCAACATCTTCTTTCAGGCTCCATAGACTGTAACGAGGATTCCCGACGTCTTTTGAACCCTATGCAGCCGCAACCCCTGGGCTAGGTAACTTGAGCATTTCGGTGCTCCAACGTAGGTTCACTATCTAAGTGTCCAGATCCTTTTTCGTTTTCAGCCTAACTAGTCGGATTCGTCCGATAAAACTAACTTTACGAAATCTAGCATCCATAGACTTTGTCCCGCATCCCGCGTGAGAGTGCGCACTCTGCACCCGATCTCCCTAGGCCTCCTGCTCCTAACCTGAAGGTTCAGTAGTGTAGTCCTAGCGATCCTAAAGCCTCTGGATCGAGTTACTTACCTGCTAGTATTTCGCATTCCACTTTTGTAGTATATGGTTTTTCGTGCCCCTCGGGCATTTGTGTAAATTGTGCAACTTAAAGTATTTTCTTAAGAGTTTTGTTGTGTGCTTAGCTCCCTGACTCATAAAGAGATCAGGGTAGACTTGTTATAAATAAATATCCTTTTATTTTCATAACCACTTGTGTGGTGTCCTTTCACTTGGTGTTCAAGGGGTATATGTGATGGTATAACAGCTGGCTTAACACGCCCTCTAGAGTTTAGCCTAAAGACTGCTCTTGTCCATGCTACTAGGATAGCTGGTCTATAAGGTTGACTTACAACCAATAATCAATAAGGGTAGTTTGGAATGATACACAGTGATCACTAGAATAGTGAGCACTACATATCAGGCCAACTTCTCACAAGTAGGCCATGGGGTTGTGGGAGCAAAGCTCCTAGGGTTAAGCTCAGGGCAAGTTGAGGACCAGCTTAGCACCAAAGGGGCACCCTCAGCGGCACTAGGGCGGCCGGGTGCAGGGTGCTGTTTTGAGGTCGGGTTCTCTGTTGATTTCAATGGAGATTCTCCGGGACAAAGAAACACTGCAGGCTCGTGGACGAGGATCTTCCAGGAGTGATTACCACTTCGAGGGGTAAGGTAGGATGTTGAGGGTTGGTTAGGCACCGCTGAGTTGGGCACACAAGGCCATGGAGCGTCGGGTGCAGGGGTGCCTTGGGACGTCAGATTTGTTTACCCGCTCTGGTCGTGGTAGGGGGGTGGTCCTCTGGATTGAGGCTGCAGGCGTTGTCTGGAGGCTTGAGACCGGTCAGGGGTCGACGGATCTCTGGTCAGGAACGCCAGGGGCAGCTCCTTGTGGTATTTTTCCACCCTGGCTCGGGCCGGGTTCGGCGGGTGCAGATTGGGCTGGATACGCGTTTCCTGGCTGGTACCAGAAGCTGCAGTTGAAACAAGTCCGGTGTTCACGGGAGAAACAGCTTGGAAAGTGAAGGCACGCAGGTCCACTGGGGTTTTTGAGGTTGCTGGCCGCTGGACACGCCAGGGTTTTGCAGGAGCAGTTTCGAGGGGAGACAGGCCTGTGGGGCTGAGGCAAAGCCAGTGGGCGGCGTCCTCTTGTTAGCTCTGCACGGTTTCTCGTCCTTCTTCTCTTCTTGTGGTTGCTGGATCTGAGGAATGAAGGTTCAGGGTGCCCCTAAATACTAAATTTAGGCGCGTTACAGGTAGGTAAAGGGCAGGAACCAATGGGTCCCTTCCCTTGGGTGGGTACACCCCCATTCTGTTCTCTATTACAAAAGGGGAGCTCTATTGTCCCCGTGTATCACTCAAACCACCTAGATACGGAAATTAGCCTTTTCAGATTCATGAGAACGATTCGTCTTCGAAATGTTTTCAACAATGTTGTTCAAGAACCTCTCACACTCAAAGCAATACCTTACTGGGCCTCAAAACCAAGAGCACTTTTTTGGCACCCATCAGCCATAAAGTTATAGACGCCTTTGAGGCCATCATTAAAAAGGAAATACATAACATCTACAAATCAACACAATCCAGATCAAAGACCACAAATTGAACATCTAAGGAAAGACAAGCGCTAAAGCAAATTGCGTCCAACAATCTAATCACAATTTGCCAGGCCGATAAAGGAGGAGCCATGGTTTTGCAGCGTGAATCTTTCTGGATTCACTATGCTGTGCATTCTTCCGCGGTCTAGTGGTTGGGTCCGGAATCGTAGTCTTTTCTCTTTTTTTTTTCGTAGCCCAGGTGGGCGTCGACGTCCCACCTTTTGGTGTCCTTCCTGTGATGTCAGTACGCTTCCTGCGGAAGCTTCCACCCTTGGGCGCCATCTTTATATTCTTTTTTCCGCCGTTGGGTCTGGATCGCCACCGAGAGGCTCCAGAGTTTTTGGAGGAAAGAAGAGGGAAAAGACCAAATTCTACATGAAAAAGATTGGCGAATACATCGAGATACACGACCACTGAGCCTAGACGACGATGAAGAAGGAGGAGAACTTTGACGTCCAACGGAGAATGCGCACTTAGGGGGGTCCCCTGAGCGCAGGAATGGACAAAACACCTTTCAAATTCTGCCATAACTGCCACCACAAATATGTGCAGAAGGACCAGCACCCGGTTTGCAACCTCTGCCTGCCGGTCGACCACGAGAGCAAGGATTGCAACGCCTGCTCCGTCTTCACCCCGAAGACTCTCCGGGTTAGAGAGAGACAGAGAAGAGCCAACTACAACATGCAAGGGAAAGGCCAACCTCCGTCGCTTAGGGACCTGGGCCTTTCCAGCGACGAAGAAGACAGCATCGCCGAGGGACCAGATGACTACACGATCGTAGAGACCAATAAGAAAACATCTAAAGAGGTAGGAGAGACGTCGACTCTTAAACCCCCGACAGACTCTCGAAAGCCTGAGTCAGACTCTCGAAAAACAGAGTCAAAGTCCACGAAAGGAGCACTGGCGCCGAAAATTTCGACGGCTGCAGCTGCATCCATGGACAAACAGCCCAGCGGATCCTTCGAAAAGGACTCCCAGACGGCGAAAACAGTCAAAGCCCAGGTCGTCTAAGCATGTTCCCGAAAAGGAGCGCTCGAGGCCGAAAGAATAGGACCCAAAGGCTACTTTGACGACTACGTTGAAGAGATCGACCGAAACACTTGACGACGAACAGGCCGCCAAAATGGAAAGGAAAAAGAGAAGGCTCGAGACTGAAATGGATAACATCCTGCAGAGGAAAAGGGAGTTCGACGGAAAGATGAAAAGGTTCACGATTCCGTCGAAGACGACGATTGTCGAAATTGAGGAAGAGGAGGAGTTTGACGCCGAAGAGCCGCCGAAAACTCCCGAGCCCCAGGAACACCAAGAGGAAGAAGGCCTATACTATGAAGAGGAAGGCGAGAAAGACCAGCGCACGAATTTGGGCTCTGCATCCTCGGTGGGACAGGACCTAGATTGGCAGGACCTAGACGGCGAAAGCCCAGAAGAGGCCGTAGAAACTTAACCATTGAGGCCTTCGCCGCCAGATGACATTGGGATCTACAACATGGTCATCAGCAACAGCTTATGGGGTGAAACTGGAGGAAGAAAAACCAAAGGCATGCTTCCTCTTAGAGACCCTGCTCCCCACTCAAACTAAGAGTCAATTCCTCCCCATGTTTCCAAGTGTCCTGGACCAGGGGAGGGAGGCATTCAAAGACACAGCAACCTGCAGGTCTGTCACACCTAGGACAGAGAAGAAATGCAAACACTCCTCTAAAGATCCCCCCTACATCCAGGGATCCGTCACGGCTGACTCCATTATTGCGGCAACAGCCAGAAAAAAGAGAAAACGTTCCAGCAACCTGAGGACCACCACCAGACAAAGAAAGTAGGAGGATGGACCTCACTGGAGGAAAATAGAGAGGAATGCAGCAGTACACTGGCGCATTGCAAACTCTAATGCCCTGCTCAACAGACACACGTACCAGCATTGGGACGAGGTCGGACAGCTGCTCAAACACCTCCCTGAGCAATGCCAGCAAAGAGCATCACACCGGGTGGAGGAAGGCAAAAATATAGCTAATTTGTGCCTAAAATCAGCCTTGGATGCGGCAGACACATCCAGCAGGCTCATGATGATCGGGGTCACAGAAAGAAGGCATGCCTGGCTGAGGATCTCGGGCTTCAAGCCGGAGGTACAAAATAACATTCTGAACACCCCCTTCAATGGAGAAACCCTGTTCGGAGCACCGGTGGATGAGAAACTCACCCAGCTCAAGAAAGAAAATGAGACTGCAAGGTCCATGGGGGCCTTGAAATTCAGAGGAATGAAAAGGGGTACCCCGACACGAAGACCAAACGGAAGAGGGGGAAACCAGCCAGGAACGTCACATCAGACATTCCAATAGACCTACCAGGGCGACAATCAAGCGCAGCGGGGCCAGCAAAAACAAACCTGCCAGTACCAGCCTCGGGGCCAGTCCTTTCGCGGCAGGGCGAATGGACGAGGGCAAACCAGAAGAGAGGGCCAGCAACCTGCCTCAGTGACTCTGTCCCACCAAGCGTGCCCACCCGCAGGACACCTCTAAGAGTGGGGCACAACAAGGTCAACAAAAGAGGGTTACACAGGCTAAGCATCAACGAGAATATAACACCAGTAGGAGGCAGGCTAAAACATTTCCTCCGGGAATGGAATCAATCAATCAATCAATCATCGCATTTATATAGCGCGCTACTCACCCAGGGGGTCTCAAGGCGCTGGGGGAGGGGGGTCCGCTACTGCTCGAACAGCCAGGTCTTGAGTTGCTTCCTGAAGGTGAGGTGGTCCTGGGTCAGGCGGAGGTGGGTGGGGAGGGAGTTCCATGTCTTGGCGGCGAGGTAGGAGAAGGACCGTCCCCCTGTGGTGGCTCTTCGGATGCGGGGGACGGCGGCGAGGGTGTGGCTGGTCGATCGAAGCTGGCGTTTGGGAGCGTAGAAGTCGAGGCGGCTGTTGAGGTATCCTGGGCCTTGGTTGTGTAGGGCTTTGTGTGCGTGGGTGAGGAGACGGAAGGTGATTCTCTTGCTGACAGGGAGCCAGTGCAGGTCTCTCAGGTGTCCGGAGATGTGGCTGCGACGGGGGATGTCCAGGATGAGTCGCGCTGAGGCGTTCTGGATCCGCTGGAGTCTCTTCTGGAGTTTGGCGGTGGTTCCGGCGTAGAGGGAGTTGCCGTAGTCCAGACGGCTGGTGACGAGGGCCTGGGTGACCGTCTTCCTGGTCTCGGTGGGGATCCACCGGAAGATCTTACGTAGCATGCGCAGTATGTTGAAGCACGACGAGGAGACGGTGTTGACTTGTCTGGTCATGGAGAGGGAGGAGTCCAGGATGAAGCCCAGGTTGCGTGGGTGGTCTGTTGGTTTGGGTGCGCTGCCTAGGGCGGGGGCCACCAGGAGTCGTCCCAAGCGGCGGGTGAGGATCCCAGGATGAGGACTTAAGTCTTGTCCGAGTTCAGTTTCAGGCGGCTGTTCTTCATCCATTCGGCTACCTCTTTCATCCCTTCGTGAAGGTTGGCTCTGGCGGTGGCGGGGTCGTTGGTGAGAAGAAAATAACTACAGAAAAATGGATACTCAACATCATACAGTTCGGATCTGCATAGAACTGGATAAGAAACCACCAGACAGGAAACCAAAAAGAAAGGGGCACTCAGCAAAGGAATCAGAGCTAGTCCTAGAGGAGGCACAGGAACTCATCCAATAGGAGGCCATTGAACCAGTACCATTCAAGAAAAGAAACAAGGTAGTGTACTCAAACTACTTCTAGTACCAAAAGTGGACGAAATGCTAAGACCCATCCTGGATCTTAGGTTCCTAAACCAATACATAAAGACACAAAAATTCAAAATGACATGCCTACAAGAGGTCATTCCTCAGATTAGGGACGGAGACTTTATGCCCACCATAGACCTCAAAGATGCCTACCTACACATTCCCATGACCAGGCCGCACAAACATCTACTGAGATTTGCTATCAACAGAGCACACTACCAGTTCACACCTCTAGCCTTCGGACTAAAATCCGCACCAAGGATCTTCACCAAATGTTTTGCTGCCGTGGCAGCGCACCTACAGAGCGAAGGGATTCATGTATATCCTTACCTCGACGACTGGCTAATAAAAGCAAGTCCCTACAGGACATGCAAAAAACATGTACAGTGGGTCACAGAAACACTGACAGACCTGGGATTTTCCATACACTGGGGGAAATCCTCAATGGAACCAGAACAAGTGAAGATCTTCCTTGGGGCACAGATCAATACCACACAGAGCAAGGTGTTCCCCAGCGAGAAGATGACACTTGCCCTGCTGAAGGAAACACTCCACTACCAGAGGGGGCGAGCTCTGACAGTGAGGACAGAGAGCAAAATCATGGGGATGATGGCGTCCTGCATACACCTAGTCCCCAATATACGGCTCCACATGAGACCATTCCAGGAATGGCTGCAACAACAATGGTCACAAGCTACAGGAAGTTGGGAGGATCTAGTGGTTGTATCGCACGCAGTGCAAGAGGAGATGACATGGTGGAACAAGGAAAACATAACATGGGGAAAGCCTTCAACACCACCAACCCCAACTGTGACCATCACCACAGACTCATCCCAGATGGGATGGGGTGCACACATGAACCAGCTCAAGGTGAGCGGTCTGTGGACTCCAACAGATGCGATCAGACACATCAACTACCTGGAACTAAAGACAGTGCTCCTCGCCCTAAAGGCCTTCCAGAAACCACTGTACAACCAGAGAGTGTTGACACAAACAGACAACACAACAACGATATTTTACTGTCACAAAGTCATGCAGATTGACTAACCTTATATATCCGGTACAGCAGGAGCGAAGTAGTTGCTAATTTCACTCCTCCCTAGGAACGGTACCTCTAGTGAAGTTGAACAATATCACTCCCCTAAGCGGACCTCACCCAGGGAAGGGGAAAAAGTGGATAAATAAAACATAAAGGACTGGCAGCCATAAACCATCAACAGGACTCGACAACAAGAGAAACCCCAGACGTTGGATCCGTATTCAAGTTCCTGCATAGAGACACAAGAACACAAATAATTGCACTCCTCTCTAGATTACAATATCAAGTAAATGTGAATGTGTAGAAGCTCACTTACTGAAGAAGGCTGCCACAATCATTCCATCAGAAAAGGGCAAAACAGGAAAAAATAAAGTAAATGCAAAAAATAGCGAACAGCCCACGAACCCCAGGTTTGAAAAGATATTGGTTCTCTATCAGCAATAAAGCTCAGTCATAAGTGAACAGCTACTTATCTTTGTTCAAGTAGTTTTTCTCGATTTAGCTGATTGGAACCGAAAGACAATGATTCTTGCTCCCAGTGTGCTCCGAGAACCAATTCCGAGCTTCTCAACAGCTCTGACAAATCCAAAATGTTCAGCCGCAATCCATGCTCCAGAAACGAGGCTATATTATCATGAAACTAGAAGAGCAGAATGAATGCTCAGTTCCTTGCTCCGTATAGCCAATGTTCAAATAAGAAAAGTATATCGCGGTGAAAAGAACCACGCTCAAAGTCTCTGCAGCCGCTATAATGGAGAGCCTCTGACTCAGCTCTCTCAGCGCGGCTCCCAGAAGAGTTCAAAGTTCACCAAACGCCGCGGAGACAGAAAGCGAAGGAAAAAAGTACCAGCGCGTCTCCCCTGCACTAGTCCAGTCGAGAAACTATAATCCAAAGGGCAGAGTAGCACCGTACTCTGTCAACTAGGGTCCAGGTCAGATAAGCACACGGGAAAAGGCAACACCACAGGTGACAAGCACCGAGGGCTTACCAGAGGGCACAGATATAGGAAGCAGGAAGAAGAAAGTGGGAGAGAGCTAAAACAGACTACACAACAAGCATTCTGGGATATGTAGTCTCACTAACTGTGTCTAAAACGTGAAATTTACATCAACAAACTGGTAGGAACACAATCAGTCGCACTATCCAACCTAGTGCAGGAAATATTGAGATGGGCCATCCCACTAAAGATAGACCTCCTGGCTATACACCTACCAGGAAAGGACAACATGGAGGCAGACAGGCTCAGCAGACAGACATCAGCATCCCACGAGTAGGAGCTCAATGCACCAGAGACACAAGGGCTATTCGAGAAGTGGGGACTCCAACAATAGACCTATTTGCAACACGCCAGAATGCAACATGCTGATACTCCGCGCTCAGGCAACCAGAGGATCAATCCCTGGGGAATGCCCTATGGTTTATGGATAAGCTGGTCAAAAACATTTGCCTACGCTTTTCCCCCGATACTACTGATAGACAGGGTACTCAGCAAGTGCAGAACCAGCAACATGACACTGATCCCGGTGGCACTGCAGTGGGCAAGGCAGTTCTGGTACTCAGATAATGGAAATGGCCCAGGGACCACCTCACAAGTTCGGGAGAATAAAGGACTTACTCTCCATGCAAAGCGGAGAGGTACTACACCCGGAACCAGAGAGCCTCGGCCTGGCTGCATGACTCCTGAAGATATAGAGTTTGCACACCTGAAACTACCGGAAAGCACTCTGCGGGTGCTAAGGGAGGCAAGTAGACCTACCACACAAGGGTGCTATGTGGCAAAATGGAAGAGGTTCACACAATGGTGCATCAAGGAAAAGCTACACAAGAAAATGACAAGGGAATCAACGGTGCTGAGATATTTAACACACCTTTTATAAGCAAACCTAAGTTCAACATCGCTAAGAGTACACCTAGCAGCGATAGTAGCCTACAGAAGAGGAGAAACTGGGAAGAGCTTCTTTACATCACAGGTAGTAAAAAGATTCCTAGAAGGGGCTAAAAGGATCGCACCACCTAAGAGAATGCCGCCACCAGCATGGAACCTTAATTTAAGCTACACAAGAAAATTACAAGGGAATCAACGGTGCTGAGATATTTAACACACCTTTTATAAGCAAACCTAAGTTCAACATCGCTAAGAGTACACCTAGCAGCGATAGTAGCCTACAGAAGAGGAGAAACTGGGAAGAGCTTCTTTACATCACAGGTAGTAAAAAGATTCCTAGAAGGGGCTAAAAGGATCGCACCACCTAAGAGAATGCCGCAACCAGCATGGAACCTTAATTTGGTCCTAACAAGAGTTTATGAATGCGCCCTTCGAACCCATTCATAAGGAACCACTAGAAATGCTCTCTATGAAGACAGCCTTCCTAGTGGCAATCACCTCGCTACGCAGGGTAAGCGAGCTGCAGGCACTGACGCTACAAGAACCCTACGTTCAGATACACAACGACAGGGTGGTAATGAGAACGGACCCACACTTTATGCCAAAGTTGGTGTCAAGGTTTCACATGAACCAAACAATACAGATACCAAGTTTCTTTCAGAAACCATTCACAAGCGCAGAGAGGGTGCTGCACACTCAGGACGCTATTTTATTTATTTATGCAATTTGTAGAGCGCGAACAATTGCCCAAGGGCGTCTCGGCGCTGTGGATGAGCAGAATGAAAGAAAGAGGAGAGGGTTATTGGTTGAAGAGCCATGTATTTATTTTTCTTCTGAAAATGATCAGAGTGGGGGCAGACCTGACGTCGGGTTCAAGGGAGTTCCAGAGTTTTGCCGTTGATGCGTGGAAACTGCGGTCGCCCCATGCAACAGTTCTAGTACATGGGACTGTCATGATAGACTTATTCATTGAACGGAGTGATCGTTTGGGGACATGGAATGCGAAAGGGTTGAGAAGGAAACGCGGGCCCTGTTTGCGAGATGCTTTGTAAGCGATACAGAGAGCTTTAAACTTTATTCTGTTTTTGACTGCTAGCCAGTGATAGTTTTTGATGGTATCGGCAATGGGTTGAAATTTAGGGGTACCGGAAAGCACTCTTGCAGCAGTGTTTTGTATGGATTGCAACCTTTTAATGACCTTGCTTTGGGCATTAACCAGGAGTCCGTTGCAAAAGTCCACTGAGGACATGACAAATGAGGTGATCAGGGTTTTGCCAGAATTCGGGGGAAGAAGCGGGAGGATCTTTTTTATGGCTTGAAGTTTATAGAACGATGATGAAACAATGGAGTTAACATGGGCTGAGTAAGTGAGTTTATCGTCTACGAGTATTCCTAGGTTTTTGACCTTGGTAGCTGGGATGGGGCGAGGGCCTAGATTAGTGGGCCACCATGCATCTGGCCAGGTAGGGGTGAGCTTGCCGAATGTCATGACCTCGGTTTTGTTGGAGTTCAGTTGAAGGCAGTTTACTGACATCCAATTGCTGATAGCCAGCATGCCCTGCTGAAAATTGGCCGCTATTTTTTTCTCCGTTCTCTTTGATAGTGAGGACCAGTTGGGTGTTGTCCGCGTAAGATGTTAGGCTCATCCCCCAGTCCTTAATAACCCTTGCCAGATATTAAATAGGGTTGGACTGAGGAATGAGCCTTGAGGGACACCACAAGGTAAGGCCAGTGGTTCAGATAGAAAGGTTCCTAGCTGGACTGTCTGGGTGCGGCAGGCTAAGAAAGATCTCAAGATGTCTTTAGCTTAAGCTTGAATGCCTATGGCATTGACACTGTCAATCTGAAAGAGACACGTTAGTGATAGATTCCTTACCTTAGAATATCCCCAGGCGTCAGACTGGATCTGGAAATTTTTGAGTAGCAATACCCCTGCGCATCGGTAGGCGTCGTCTGTGGCTCCGCGTCCGGCGTCGTTAGCGCCGGAATGACGTCGTCGGAGTACTTAGACGCCGCCCATGCGCGCTGACGTCAGTTATTCTTTTTTCCACGCCAGCTAGCGCAGATCCGGAGAAGCTCTACCCCTAGTCATTTTTTGACTAAACTTTTGATCTTTTTGATCATTCTTTTTCTTCGAGTCTTCGACTCTATCGGTGCCGGTAGGGATGCCTGGGTTCAAACCCTGCTCGAAGTGCGACCGACTGATGTCGGTCACAGACACCCATCGCCGGTGCCTAGGCCTCGATCATGACGACCGCACCTGCTCCGACTGCCGGGCCCTGACGTCGAAGGCTAGGCGGGAGCGGTCCTGCAAGCGGCTCGAGCTCTGGCAGTCGGCCCCGCGCCACTCCAGGTCCCGGTCCCCCCGGATGTCGAGGGACAGGTCGCGAGGTCGGAGTCATTGCAGCTCCGGGAGTGGACACCGGTCGTCAGGCTCCAAGTCCTCAGGTAAGAGGCATGAGAGGTCAGAGAGACTTCATCGTTCCTCCGACCCACCCCGACGCTCGCACGATGCGGCCGGGGGCTCGGGCGACACCGCCCACGCGGCTCTGCGAGAGTCACAAACGTCGCCGCCTGCCCCACACCTTCGGGTCCCTGGGAACGGCGCGACGCCGGAGGAGATCGAGCGGTACCTCATGGCCATGAGGTCCCTCCCTCCTCAGTCTGGTTCCGTGGCGCCTTTGGGCCCAACGGTCCCGACTAGAGGCCCTAGCGGGTCGGGTGCTTCGGCCCCTGCGTCGCCGGCGACTTCGGTCCCGGCGCCGCAGGACCTCACTGGATCCGCTTCCGGATCCGGGTCGTCGCCGGTCGACCTCACGACCTCACCGGCGCCGGCCCCACGGGTGTCGCCCCCGGCGCCCGCTGTGGACGCCACCCCCCCCCAATGTTCCCTACGGAACGGCGCCGCTGGCCGCCACTTCCGACGGCCTTTGGAGATTTTTATTTCCACGAGGAGGCCCCGTCTGCTAATCCTGTAACGGGTGACGAGGAAGATTGGGAGGGGTCTGAGGACCCTCTGGGACTGGAGTGCCAGTCTCAACAGGACTGGACATATGAGCTTGGGGAGGCCAGTGGTCTTGACACATCGCCAGACACTGGATTTGCCTCCCCTCCGACTGTGGCTTCGGAGGAGGGGTCTACATATAGTGTAGTGTTGACGAAGGTAGCCAAGGCCTTAAACCTTGAGCTCCCCGTCGCGGCCGTGAGGACTAACCTCCTCACTGAGGTCCTCAAACCGCAGTCAAGCTCCAGCGAGCCTCCGCTGCCGTTCAATGAGGCCTTATGTGACGTTCTTGTGGGCACTTGGTCCAAGCCCGCCTGTGGATAGGAACGTGGCCAGACGCTACCGCCCGGCCCTGGGCGACTCATGCTTTTTGTCCACCCATCCCACCCCCGAGA
This sequence comes from Lissotriton vulgaris, assembly GCF_964263255.1. Taxonomy (NCBI): domain Eukaryota; kingdom Metazoa; phylum Chordata; class Amphibia; order Caudata; family Salamandridae; genus Lissotriton; species Lissotriton vulgaris. The sequence goes on along the minus strand of NC_141698.1, from coordinate 343,215,386 downwards.
GCCTTGTCATCCAGGCCTTCAATTCCCAGACCGCATTCCCGTCGGCCCTGCCCGACCGGGAATCCAAGAGATACGAACAGTTCGGGAAGGTGTTCTCGTCTGTAAGCTTAGGGCTGCGATCTGTAAATACCGCCTGTCTCTTGGGCCGCTACACCCACACTCTGTGGGACACGGTTGCGGAGGTGCTGCCACAATGCCCGGAGGAGGTCCGGGCTAAACTCGCCCAAACCCTTGCGGAGGGCCGAGATGCAGCACGTTATTCCATCCGTTGTGGGCTGGATACAACGGACTCACTGGGCAGGGCAATGGCAACGACGGTGGCGGTTCGACTCCACGCCTGGTAGAGGTCTGCCAACTTCTCGGCCGATGTCCAGGCCACACTTCTGGACATGCCGTTCGATGGCCGTCGCCTCTTCGGCGACAAGGCAGACAAGGCAGTGATGAGGATTATGAATCCGAAACCGGTCCTCGGAAGCTGGTTTCCGGTCCAGGAAAGACATGGCTTGGCAGTTCGGGCTGGACTGTTCCCATGAGGCACAGGGTCAGACTGATTTGCATATAGCCATGTCTGAACTGGGGTGGCAGAGTGGGCTAAAGAACAGTGATGGATTAAACCCAGATCTTTTGACTGGGTGTGAGTGTTTGATTGATTCAGATGCTCCGTCCATCACCACCCCCTTTTGTACCGCTTTTGGCTGCCATAAGTGTGGCAGGGTATGCTCAGACGTGAGCCCCTTGCTCACTTTGCCACTGGATTCAAGCAAGCCGGGCTGAACACTGTTTGGAATGCCAGAAACCGGTCCTCGGAAGCTTGTTTCCGGTCCAGGGAAGACGTGGCTTGGCAGTTCGGGCTGGACTGTTCCCATGAAGCACAGGGTCAGACTGATTTGCATATAGCCATGTCTGACCTGGGGTGGCAGAGTGGCTAAAGAACGGTGATGGATTAAACCCAGATCTTTTGACTGGGTGTGAGTGTTTGATTGATTCAGATGCTCCGTCAATCACCACCCCCTATTGTACCAATGTTAGGATTTTGAGACCGGTTAGTCGCAGAAGCAGATAGTAGTTCTCAAAGTTGTTGATGATCGATGTTTTTCCACGATCTAAAGGTCTTTACTGTGCGAGTGTTATATTCCATGTGTGGTAGTGAGTTAGATGGAATGGTGAATATAACTGCATGGTGATCTGTCCATGCTAAAGGGAGGATCTCCGTAATATGTAGGTTGTTGTCATTGGTAAATAGGCCATCGAGAGTGTGCCCAGCTTCATGCGTACTGCCTCTGACCCGTTGAGTAAGGCCCAGGGATTCTAGATCAGCTATGAGGGTTTTGGTGTCATTATTCATGCCATTTTCTAGAGGAAAATTAAAGTCTCCTAAGATGGTGGCAGAGTTATCGATGGCAAAAGATTCCATCGTCTCAGTGAAGGTGGCTAGGAATTTACTTTTACTACCTGGTGGTCGATATAGGAGGACGCCTTTAAAGCATTGGGAGGGACCCAGGGCTATGGAGAACTGCAGAGCCTCACATGTAGGGAGTGGAACAGGGTTAACCGTGGTTTTGAACTGACTACGATAGATTATAGCAATCCCGTCTACGGTTTTTAGTTGTCTGTCTTGTGAGAAGTTGGCCTGGTATATGATGCTCACTAGTTCTAGTGATCACCTTGTACCATGCCAAGCAAGTCTTATGATGATTGGTTGTAAGTCAACCTTATAGACCAGCTATCCTAGTAGCGTGGACAAAGCAGTCTTAGGCTAAACTCTGTAAAGGCATGTGAAGCAAGCTGTTTTACCATACACAATCCCCTTGAATACCAAATGAAAGGACACCACACAGATATATATTGAAAATATATATATATTTGACTACAAATATCCCCTATACTCTTTATGAGCACAGAAGCAAATGCGTTAAAACAAAATACAGTTTAAATATACAAAAGTTGCACAATATGGATGAGCCCTAGGGGCCACCTAAACCATATACTAAAAGAGTGGTATAAGAACCACCTAGCTGAAAGGAAGTAGTCCTAGGGCCTGGGGAATCGCTGGAGCTGTTCAGGACTAACAGTGAAGAAGTCGGGAAAGGCCCGCGGGACTCAGGTGCAGCGCTTAAAGCACACGCATGCACCAATGCAATGTCAATGGTGCGTAAAAGTTATAAAGTTACTGTTTAAGGAACCTTCCGAGTGACCTAGAAGGACAAAACTTAAGACCTAGACACTAGAGGTGTGTACCAGTGTAGGTACACCGGCGTTGCTGAGTTACCTCACCCACAGGAAGCGGGTGCACATGTGCAAAGTAGTGTCGGGTTTCGTCACGCAGGTCGATGGTGCCTGAGGATGAAGATGCTGCAGGCGGGTCGTCGAGGAGAGTTCCGGTGGATCCAAGGGTGGATCTGAACTGGTGAAGACCTGAAGGCAGAGGGGACAATGTTCAAAGTCACTAGCCAGTGACTACCGTGGAACCAGGTTTGAACCAGGCGATGTCGGGTGCAAACAGGCGATGAGGTGTAGCTTGTCTCCGCAGCCACGTGGACACGAAGAGTTCGAGGACGTCCAGGAGTCGGTCACGAGCTGTCCCACGAAGGCTCTAGCTGATGGCGGTGTCGGCAACTTGAATGGAGCAAACAGGCCTTGGCTAATGCAAGCCACGCAGGAAGTGAAGAAAGCTTATCACTCGGACCAGCAAGGTCAGAGCGGGTGCTCCTTTTCAGGGGAGCGAGGGCCAGTCTGGGGCAACCAGACCAGCGGTGTTGTTTGTAGGTTTCGTCGCCAAGATGGCCCCTAGCCACGTGGCAAGTGGCCGGGATGGCGCGTCGAGTGGCAAAGTGCAAAAGGGCCCCACGCAGATGGCGGAGATGCTGGGGGGCTGATCTTTGGTGCAAATGCTGCTCGGTGGTGGGGCTTCTCAAACCCCATAGCACAGCGTCGAGGGTGCCTCGGGTGTTGCGCAGTCAGCTTCTCGGGGGTCTTTCGAGATGTCCGGTCCCACGTCTCTCGGTGCCTCCACGGGTCTCTTCTTTGCAGGGGCTCTGAGATGTCTGGGAGTCTGGGTCTCGTCGGGCTCTGGGCTCGGGCTCCGGCAGGAGGCGGCGGCGGCAAAGCAGACGTCGAGTTGCTGGATGGTGCCTGTGTTCACAGGGTGGCCACTCCTAGGCCACAAGGGAGATACTCTTCAGTCTTCTGTGCAGCAGAATGTCGAAGTCCAGTCTTCTTATTTGTTTCAAGTTGATTTCAGGATGATCTGAGGTGCTATGGCACTGCTTCCACTCTTATTCCCAATCTGAGGGGTGGATCACCTGCTAGGTCCCTCCTCTGGGTGGGACCAGGAAGGGGAGTGGTTACACCCCCTTTCCTTTGTCCAGCTCCGTGCCAGGACTGGGGCTGGAAAGCCCCAGCACCGGTTTGGACTGGCTTATGCACGAGGACACCTTGTGTGCCCCAGGCATGTCTGATTCTATTCAGCCCTGTCCTACCCAATACACAAAATCCTGTCTCGGGTGGTGCTCGCACCTCCCAAGGCAGGAAACCCTTTGTCTAAGCCTCCCTCGCTGGAAGGACTCCCAGCAGCAGCAGGAGGTCAGACTTGTGTCTGTGGTGGCAGCATCCATTTTGTGATGCGGAGGCTCGAGTTAACTTTAACCGGGGTTCAGGTTATGTACATGTCGTGTCCCTCTAGAAGGGTGGAATGCTATCCCCGTTGACAGGACTGTCGAGGGGATAGTTTTACAAATCGTATGACACCTTGCTCGACATGTGTTGATAAAGCCAAACTAAAGTTAGCATATAACCGCGAGGATTATAATGCACTTAATAGTATATGGTATGGCATTATCCCGGAACAGCTAATGGAGTTGTTCCCGACAGCTGCAGACAGGCTCAGCTCATGCTAGAGCACCATCTCACATGAAACCAAGCACTCTGCCTCCAGGATTGCTGAGGCCTTCCATAGGAGTGGCTTATAGGTTACCATGTGTCCAGTTAGGGTTAGATATAGGGATACTATATCTAAGTAAGAGGTGATTACACCCACTTACCCAGCTGAGTTATCAGCCAGTTGTGTCAAATATGGAGGTCAGGCCAGGGGTGGCACAATCCATGCTGCAGCCCCTGGTAGGCCTTGGATACACCTATGCCCTGGGTACCTGGAGTACACTCTTACAGGGGCCTATAAGGTGAACCAGTTCCAATTCGTAATGCACCTAGAGTGCATTGGCATTAATTTAGAGAGAGAACAGCAGGCTGTGGGTCTGATTAGCAGGCCCACAGCCACATTAAGTCATAAACCAGTGAAGCAAAAAGCAAATATTTGGGGTGGCCGTGGGATAGCAGACCCTACTCTCCTACATGTCTTGCCTGAGGATATTATAGCCTTCAGGAGTGGCTATCAGGAGATCAGAAGGGCAGTAATGCATTACATGGAAAGAACTAAAAAGCACAGGAAAACAAAGCAGTTCTTTGTGTCCTTCGCAAGCACTTTCCTGGGTAGATCAGTAACAAAGGGCACCATTGCACGATGGATCGCACAAACGATACAATTCTGCCACAAACAGGAAGGTCAAGAACGAACAGAGGGGGCAAAATCCCACTCTACCAGGAAAAAGGGAGCAACAATAGCCTTCCTGGCTAACACACCCATTCAAGACATATGCCTGGTGGCAAAATGGGCTTCAGTGCACACGTTCAATAAGCCCTACTGTGTGGATATACAAATGAACAAGGAAGCACAAGTAGGACAGAAAGTGCTTCAACATATATTCAACAACCAACGCTCATCTTCCACCCAGCCGCCACAAACATAGCAAACCGCTACAAAGTCTATGCACAGCATAGTGAATCCAGAAAGATTCACGCTGCAAAACTAATAGTTTCTTACCTGTCTGTGTAGCTTTGCAGCTTCAAGATCTTTCTGGATTAACTAGCGAACCCACTCGCCTCCGCCAGAAAGATGAGGCAGGAGAAGAAGGTGGAAATACAAGGACAATATACAAACAGACACCTTAAGAGTACATAGTGAAAAATCATTACTTATGGGAGAACTTGAAAAATTGCAAAGGATTCATGAACAGAACACAAAAACAAGAAAAAAAAGAATCTGAAGATGGCGCCCACGGGTGGGAGCTTTCGCAGGAAGTGTGCCAACGTCACAGAAAGGACACCAAAAGGTGGGACGTCGACGCCCACCTGGGCTATGGAAAAAAAAAAGAGAAAAGACTTTGATTCCGGACCCTAACACTAGACCACGGAATAATGCACAGCATACTGAATCCAGAAACATCTTCAAGCTGCAAAACTACACCGACAGGTAAGAAACTATTTCTTATTCTGGACACAGATTACTATCTTCAATACGTCAATGAGCATGTGAGTGATACAAACACATACACACCAGTGGACGGGGATCCAACTAGGGAATTCCAAAGTATATTATCCACCATTCTTAACCAATACTGGGAAAATGGTACAATCACCACAGAAGATATAGAATACCTTTACAAAAAGAATCCTGGAGTCCCCTATCTATATATGATCCCGAAGATCCACAAACATGCGACACTGCCACCTTTCAAACTTATTGTCTCGACGATTAACTCCATCAATGTACCCATTGGCAAATACTTAGACATTTACAACCCTTGGTACAAAACATGAGTACATACATCAAGGATACCACCAACTTTCTCAACATCCTGGAAGAAACCAAAGAATTGATCACAGACCATACTGTTCTCTGCACTATCGATGTAAAATCTTTATTGACATCCATTCCGCACAACCTTGGTATCACAGCTGTTCAATCTTTCCTCATTACCAGTGATCAGGATAGTCACTTCAAATATTTCCAATGGAACTTCTGCAGTTCACTCTTTATCACTCCTACTTCAAGCATCTTGTACTTCAATGGGCATTTGTGCCGCTCCCACATATGCAAACCTATTTATGTACTGTTTTGAAATCGACCACATCCTCAACCAAGAAACATGGAAAAAACATCTGGTCATTTATAAAAGGTACATAGATGACATTTTTGTTTTATGGAACAGCCCTGTACTCATATTGTTCGAAGCCATTGACAATGTGAATTAAATTAACCAAAGAATTGAATTCACAGCTTCCATAAACACTAGTGAAATCAATTTTCTAGACACACATTAAATTTTTGAACGGGCAATTGACAACTCAGGTATACACCAAACCAACTGACCGCAATCATTTTTTACATTACCATTCTTTCCATCAACCTTCATTGAAAAAACACTTGCCATACTCTCAACTACTCCGAATCAAGAGAATTTCCTCCTCAAGAGAGTTATGACAAAAGCTCAGATAAATGTTTACAAAAATTTAGAGAAAGAGGATACCCAACTACAGTAACCGATGAAGCAAAAACAAAAGCTGAAATTAAAACCAGAGAAGAAATATTAAGACCTCAAACAACCAATAAGGAAACCAACAGAGTGGTATTTGTGTCTAAATACTCAACGGAAAGTTACCGGATTAAGAAAATCATTTTAAAATACTGGCCCATGCTTAGATCTGAATCGGATTTCAATGGACTTTTTGAATCTTTGCCACGTTTTGCATATCAACGCACCCGTAATTTACAACAACTGCTTAAAACATCGAAAAGTGAATCAAAAAAATTCAAAGGCACAACACCATGCCTCAATTGTGGGAACTGCAACGCCATTATAAGAGGTGACACCATACGACACCCCCACACGGGCATTCCGATGAAAATGAAAGTTCATTCAACAGTGAAAATGTTGTATACCTTTTAAAATGTCCATATGGATTGGTATACATTGGAAAAACTGAATGAAAGATCCACATTCGAATTAATGAACATTAAAGCAATATCTGTATGAGAAACCAGAAATCTCCAATTGCAGTGCATTTCAATCAACATCATCATAACATCAGCCAACTTCGCTTTTGCGTACTTGAACAAGTTACGAATGAACAAGGACGTGATAATACTAAATATCTACTTCAACGGGAAACCCATTGGATAGATCATCTGAATACGGTCAGCCCAAACGGACTGAATGAAAAATTTTAACTGAGTTACTTTCTTTGATATATATATATATTGAACTATCATGTGGATTGTTGTGTTTACATTGCAATGATGAATGTTTTCTTTTTGTGTTTCATTATCAGTTCGTAAAACCTCATATTAGATTATCTATTTTACATATCGTTGGAATACCATTGTCACCATCAAACAGGAGCTTTGCACATTTTTCACATCCTCCAGTGTATTAGATGTCGTACTTTGTACATCAAAACTACAAATTCTTCAGTATCTATCATCACGTGACGTAGATACCCGATATATAGTTCACATTTACACACTCGTTTTATTAGGTGTTCAACTCACATATGTTTTTACATTTCATATGAGCCACCAACATGCCGTTTATCGCAAACTGTTTTTTTGTTCGTGTATTACTGTTTGGACACAGTCAGGTGACTCCTGACATCATTATATCGCGTCCGACTAACCCAGTGCCTCCGTATTACGCTTTAGTATCGCTCGTGTATGAACCTCACGGAACTCGCCGACTGTATAAACACTCGGTAAGCCGCTTTTTGACGATCATTGCCTGTATAGCTTTTTTGAACGAATATTAACCGCCTTATAATTACGGTTACGTTTCTCTACAGATTCTGTTTTGCAGCATGTTAACTACTTAGTGCTGACAGGATTCAACCATGTGAGTGATCTCGGCATTCATTTTTCACCGCACATAACTAACGGAATCACTCATGTTTTTTCACCTATTTTGGGTTTAATACGCTATATCTTCCCGAACTCGGTTATACACGAGGCTTAACATTCACTCACCAAGTGTGTCACCTTTTACACATTGTGTTTGGTCTACTTTACAAAACTACTGACATTCACAACTTGTCTGATCACACCTACTCACAGTACAGACGGTTCTCACTCTTGTATGATGACAATTATGTATTGCATGGATCCTTCCAAGTTGCACCATATTATGATGTTTATGCAGTGGTTTACAAACCTGTTCCGAAAACGAATCATTGGCAATTCATTTAGATTTTTGTAGTAATACCCCTGATGAAGGGCAAAGGCCCGAAATGCATTGGGTATTGGGACAGAATTCAAGTGAATTATAAAATCATGCTTTAATGATTTGGAATCATTAAGAAGATAACACTTACACGAAACTGATTTTCATGTAAATAAAACTTCAAGATTGAAAGAATTACTTTCAATGGATGGTATTTATCAATCTTCATCAACATTCAAGAAACTTTATTATATGAGTGCAAAGTGGGGGACGCTTCTCTATTTTATAGAACAGCGTTGTTTCCATATTTTGATACCTCACTTCCAGGAGGATTAACCCATTCGCACCACCTACCATTCTACAAAGGATTCACCTTTTGTATAAAATTGAGTGTGTGAGACTTTCATCACAGTATTTACACCCCCATTCTGCCACTCTCCAGTGGTAAGGGGCAGGAGCCTGTCCCTGGTCGGCTGGGTCCCCCCATCCTCAAGATGGCGGGGACTCTAGGCTGTGCTTCACCTCGCCTCCCCCACCTTAGGGGTGGAGTTGGCAGAGGTGGGCACACCTCTCTCTCTCACACTTGTTTTTCCCGCCGGGTTTCCCGCCCAAAGTGGGGGTAATACCAGTGGGGACCAGTTGCTGAGAGCAACAAGTGGTCTGGAGAGGCTCACAAAAGCAGTATGCCTTTGAAGCTTCTCCTTCGTGAACCCTGCCCATCCTGGGGGAGGAGGCTTGGCACCTCCTCCCAGGATGTGCATTGTTACAGGCCCCCACGAGCGGCAAGCTCTCGACCCATGGGTCCAGAAGCATATCTGGTGGTGGCAGCCTAGGCATCCACTCAGTCAGGTCACTGGCGGTTGGTCAAGTTTCAGGGGGTATCTCTAAGATTCCCTCTGCGGTGCATTTTACATTAAATCCCACATTGGCAGCAGTGTAGGTTTAATGTGCTGAGAAGTTTGATACCAAACTTCCCAGTCTTCAGTGTGGCCATTATGGTGCTGTGGAGTTTGTGATGACAAACTCCCAGCACCATATACTCTTAATGGCAGCACTGCACTTACAGTGCCCAGGAATGGACCTGGGTACTGTAGGGGTTACAGAGCTCGTGCCATGTCGACTCTTCACTTTGTTCTGCACCAAGACACGCAGCCTGCATAGGCAGTGTATGAGTGTCTGGTTACAGGGCCTCTAATGGTGACAGAATAAGTGCTGCAGCTCTTAGGGGCCTTCTCTGGTCACAGTGCCCTGGGTACCTGTGGTACCATTTACCAGGGGCTGACGTGGCCAGAGATGCCAATTGGGTTTAGGCTTCAAGGCAGTTTTAGGGACGGAACTCAGGCCCTGGGTACCTGATTGGCAGGAGCCCAGGGCACACTCAGTCAAAGCACATCAGCAATTCAGCAAAAAGTGGGGGCATACCATGCAAAGAGGGCACTTTATCACTACGCTGATCGACCTTTCCCGGCGATGACGCCTCCAGTTCTGGTCGTAACCCCGAATTACGCTGTGATGGACCCGTAGACGGATCGATGTCAGACATCGCCGAATCTGATGCCAGAGGGTACTTTTGTTACCCTTTAATCACTGGTGTTCCTTATCGCCCAGAAGGTGGTGATGAGGATTGGAAGGGGTAACTGGACCCTTTAGCAGACCAGCTCGAAGAACCGCACTGGAGAGAGGACCTGGGTGACACCAGTGGTCTGGACACTTCCCCAGACCTTGGCATGCTTACTCCCCCTACCGAGGCTATGGAGGAGGGAGCGTCTTACGCTGTGGTGGTGCGACGAGTGGCTGAGGCCTTGGGCCTGGAGCTCCCTTCAGTGGCGGTCAGGACTAACCTCCTGACAGAGGTGCTTCAACTGGCGGCTACCTCCTCTGAACCCCTTTTGCCATTCAAAGAAGCCCTTACTGATGTCCTTCAGGGCACCTGGTCCAAGCCCACCACAGGGGCTCCTGTGGAACCGACAATTGCCCGCCACCAGCACCCGGCTTCGGGCAACCCAGTTTTCCTCACCCAACACCATTCCCGCGAGAGTGTGGTGCTACAAGCCTAGTCTTCCAATGGCGCATTCCTTCCTGCTCCCCCCAGACAGGGAATCCAAGAAGCTGGATCATCTTGGGAAGCCCATGCTCTCTTCCTCCAGCTTGGCACTGCGGTCCATGAATACAGAGTGCCTCTTGGGCCAATAATCTCATACCATCTCGGATACGGTTGCTGGTGCTGCCTCAGTGCCCGGAGGAGGCCCGGCCATTGTCTCCCAAGCCATGGCAGACTGGAGAGACGCAGCTACATTTGTGATTCGCTGTGGACTGGATACCACAGACTCAGTGGGCAGAACAATTGCCACGTTGTTAGCCCTTCGACGAGCCGCCTGGTTGAGGATGTCTTGCTTTTCAGGGGATGTCCAGTCAACTTTGCTGGACATGTCCTTTGATGGCCATCGCCTTTTTGGTGACAAGGCATACTCGACACTGGAGTGCTTTAAAGATTCTCGAGCTATGGCCAGATCCATGGGCCTCGCTGCATCGGCCTGTCAACCTCAGTTTGCTTTTCGCCCCTTTCGTGGCTACGGAAGGGGCACCCACCAGGTTCAACCCAGTTCGGCCACTGTTTCACGCAAGCTGCCCAGCCTCTGCTTGGCCAAGGATGTGGGACCCAGCAACACAGGTCTGGGAGCCTGCTAGCGGGCCAGTCCACCCTAAACCTCCCTCCCCCGCAGCAGCCTCAAAACCCTCCTAGTCTGACCTTCCAAGGCCAGTTGGCAGCAGGATTCGCCATCACCTCCCCCACTTGCAAACCATCACGTCAGACAGGTGGGTTTTGCACATAGTCCAGAGGGGCTACTCCCTCCCCTTCAAGACTACTACTCCCTCCGTGCAACCATCTTTCGATCGCATGTCCATTTGGCACTTCTCCACCAGGAAGTTTCAGCTCTCTTGGCCAATGGTGCTATCGAGAGAATTCCTATGCCAGAAGTAGGGCGTGGTTGCTATTTCCGCTACTTTCTGGTGCCCAAGAAGGCCAAAGGCCTGCGTTCTATCCTAGACCTCAGGGCCCTCAACCACTTCCTGTGGAAGGAGAAGTTCAGAATGCTCACATTGGCTCAGGTACTGTCTGCTCTCGACCCTGAAGACTAGATGGTGGTGTTGCACTTGCAGGTCGCCTATTTTCACATCCCGCCAGCTTACTGTAGGCCACAAGCATTTTCAGTTCACCGTGCTTGGCTTTGGCCTTACCAGTGCCCCTCGGGTGTTCACAAAAGGGATGGAAGTGGTCGCAGCTCATCTGTGCAGATCAGGGTTCCAGTCTTCCCCTATCTCGACGACTGGCTGTTGAAGGCCTGGCTTGCCCCAGGCTATCGTCTCCCACCTCAAGACTTTTGGGCTTATCCTCCCGAGCAGCAAGTTTGGTATCTTTGGGCTATGATACGGATATTCCAGCCTCTATCCCGGATTTCGGTGAGACTGACCCACAGGCTGCTGGGCCTTCAGGCCTCCTGCATCCTGCTGGTGGATCATGCCAGACAGCATATGCAGGCACTACAGTGGGACCTGAAGTTCCAGTGGGCGCAGCATCAGGGGAATCTTTCCGACTACATCCAGATCTCAGAGGGAACTGCGCAACAACTGCAGTGGTGGTTAACAAACCAAACTTGGGTCAGAGGCAGATCCCTCTTCCTTACCCAACCAGACCTCATAGTGGTGACAGATGCATCACTCATGGTATGGGGCAGCCATCTGGGAGAGGCGGAGATCAGAGGCGTCATAACTCCGTCGGAGTCCAGGCTCCATATCAAGCTTTTGAAGCTCTGGATGATTCTCCTCGCACTGAAAGCATGCCTTCCCTCTCTGAGGGGGAAGGTGATGTAGGTGTTCAGGGACAACACCACCACCATGTGGAACTGCAACAGACTGGGCAGGGTGGGGTCGTTAACCCTATGTCAAGAGGCTCTGCGTCTCTGGACATGGATGGAATATCGGGGCATGACCCTGGTGGTTCAACACCTGGCAGGCTCTCTGAATGCCAGAGCGTACGAACTCAGCCGCCGGTGCATAGTGGATCACGAATGGCGTCTTCACAGGTGGTACAAGGTTTCTTTCAGCGGTGGGGATAACTTTGGTTAGGGCTGTTCGTCACCGAAGATAACTTGCAATGTCAGCAATTCTGCGCTTTGGAGTTTCCCAAGGTGGCACTCACTCAGCAATGCCTTTAGTCGTGAGTGGAGTTGCGGCCTCCTGTACGCCTTTCCGCCTATACCACTTCTGCCCAGAGTGCTGAAGAAGATCAAGCGCGACCGGGCCCAAGTTATTCTTGTGGCCCCGGACTGGGCACGAAGAGTCTGGTACCCAGAGCTCCTGAGCATGACCTTTGGTCTTCCACTCAGACTGCCTCTTCGGGAGGATCTTCTGTTGCAGCAGCAGGGAACGGTTCTTCACCCTAACCTGTCCAGCCTCCATCTCCTTGCATGGACATTGAGCGGCGACAGTTGACAGCTTTTTACTTTCCGCCCAAAGTCTGTAATGTTATCTTGGCAGCCAGGTGTCCCTCCACTAAGACGGTATACACCTGTCGATGGAATAAGTTTGTGGGATGGTGCATAGCAAAGGCTGTCAATCCTCTTTCTGCCCCTCTTTCAAAGGTCCTTTTGTATATGCTTTCTTTAGCCCAAGAGGGCTCTGCCCTGGGCACTCTTAAATGTTATCTTGCAGCCATCTCTGCTTTCCTTCGGCTAACATATCAGCCCTCCTTATTCAAGTATCCTATTGTAAACAGATTCTTTAAGGGTATTACTCATCTCTTTTCTCCATCTCCTTTCATAATGTCCCAGTGGGACTTGAACCTTGTCTTAACTTTTCTCTTGTGCGCTCCCTTCAAGTCTCTTCGCAACTGCCCTCTCAGGCTTCTCACTTTGAAAACTGCCTTCCTTGTTGCCACCACCTCTGCCCTTTCTTCTCTGTGCATCCGGACAAAGTGGTGCTTCGAACGAGGCCCTCGTTCCTTCCAAAAGTGATTACCCCTTTTAACATTGGACCAACCATTACTTAGCCCACCTTTTTTCCACCTCCGCACCCTTCCAAGGAGGAGGAGAGACTCCACCGTCTGGACCCCAAACGTGCTTTGTCCTTCTACCTTGACCGCACAAAAGATTTCCGGGTGGATGATCAACTCTTCATTGGCTATGTGGGTGCCAAGAAAGGTCGGGCTTACCATCTCTAAATGGGTTGTCCTTTGTATCAAAGTCTCTAACGCTTTGGCAAAGAAGGAACCTCCAGTGGGGCTGCAAGCTCATTCCACTATCGCTACAGTGGCCTCCACTGCTCCTGCATGTGGAGTTCCACTTATTGACATCTGTCAGGCAGCCACGTTGGCATCCTTGCACACGTTCACCAGACATTACTGCCTGGACAGCCAAGTCCGAAGGGACAGCTATTTTGCCTGTCCGTTCTCCATGACTTTCTGGTGTGAACTAGGCTCACAGACCCTCCTCCGGGGTTGGTATTGCTGGGGGATCTATTGTAAGGTAAGGAAACTATAACTAACTGTCTCTTTCAGATGAACAAGTTACTTACCTTCGGTAACGCTGTATCTGTAAGAGACATGGGTTAGTTATAGATTCCTTACGGCTCCACCCATCCTCCCCCCTCTGCGAACTGACTTCTAGTGACTGGGATTCCCTTGCAGGGCCCTAGTTGTAGCGTTCAGTGGTCACTGTCTTGCATGGCTCTGCGCTTCTGATGTGGAAAGTAGTGTCAGAACTGATGTCAACGCGTAGGGACGGCGTCTAAGTAGGCAATGCAACGTCATCCCGGCAACCACAAAGCAGACCATGGACGCAGAGTCGACCAACGCCACCTACCGACGCGCAGGGGTACTGCTAAGAAAAAATTCTCCGATCCAGACTGTTGCCTGGGGGTAATTCTATGGTATGGAATCTATAACTAACCTATGTCTCTTACAGATACATTGTTACCAAAGGTAAGTAACTTGTTCAACCGATTTAGTCTGATAATGGTACACGTTGTAAGAACTATTCACCAACCTATTTACATTTGTAAGGTTCATTTATGCATGCAGGTTGCTTGATGTAAGACTGTACGTTCACATTTCATATTTCGAAAATGTGATTTTGCACTTATAAATGTATGTTTGAGCCATGTGTGTCTGTAGGTAAACATACTGTGCATACTCCTGCCATCTAGTGTTTGACCTGGATGTGTGCAACTTGTTTTTCTTCTAAGAAGACTTTCGAGTCACAAGGTAGTGTGACTCCACCTCCTGTTGGTAATGCGCATGGTCATCCGCTCCACTGGTAGATTGTTTTCTATCCGCCATCTGGAACAGGCGTGTATTACTGAGCTCCGAAATTGGTGCCGTCACAGTGCTCTCTTCTATTTCTCCTCTGACCCTTTCCCTTCTGTTCGTATTGTTTGCTATTGCAGCCTCCTTTCCTTGCATCGTCTGAACGCTCACAGAGCCGTTCGGGGATTGGGCTGACTTTGACCCCACAAAGACGTCTCGCCCTTAAGGGCCTACCCCGTCTGGGCGCTCAGTGATCACCATATCTCACCAGTGCTGGAACGGATGCTTTCCAAAACTGTCCTCACTGTCTTGCAAAATACTCCTGCAGATCTGATGGAGCACAGAACTGGATCCTGGATTCAGTTCTGGGACATGAGTTGTAAACAGTTAAGGAATATTATTGTATTTTAAAAGTTAAAACTTGAAAACTTTTTCAGTTGAAATGACCAATGTTATCCTATGGAAGGAAATTCAATTTGCAGGTAAAGTATGTTCACCTTACTTTTGTATTCCAGTACTGGACTCCTAGGTTCAGCACTGGGACCTCTATCTAAAACAGGTAAGTAATTACGTTTTGGTAGTTGGTACGATTTTTTAAGAATATTTGTAGTTTGCAAAAATCGACACTTTCACAGAAAAACAGTCAATGGATTCCTATGGAAGAAAATTCAGGTTACTGGTAAGTACGGTTAAAATTACTTTTCAGGGTTTGTGCTGGGCTGGAAGGTGCAGCACTGGGGTCTCCTCTGATAGCATGTGAGTTAATTGGAATTCGTAGTTCGGCTGATTTTAGGGGAATATTTTAAAGTTCCAAAACTCCACACTTAGAAGAATTTCCAAGTGAAACCCGTCCATGTTAGCCTATGGAAGAAAAGTGAGTTATCAGCTTTTAGGTACTCGACTGGCAGAGTTAAGGTTCTGGGCATAGACTCTGGGGTCTCCCAGGGTCAGGTAGGTACAGTTGGTACACCCTCGGCGGCACATGGGCAGCCGGGTGCAGAGGTAGTTAGGCGCAATGTTATACGATGAGAGGCAGGGGGCCTTGGGTTGGTGGTTGCTGGCTAGCAGGCCACGCGGCTGTGGGAGCTCGGCTCCTGGTCACTTGCCCATGGCAAATGGGGAAGTAGGATAGGACAAAGGTTGCACTGCCAGGGGCACTCGGGCGGCTGGGTGCAGGGTGCTTTTGAGCCGTCGGGCGCTCAATGTTGTTCAATGGAAATCGTGAGAAGTGAACAAAGGCTGCAGGCTCGGGGACGGAGGATCGTCTGGAGCGACCAGCACTTCAAGGGGTAAGTTGGGAGCCTGGAGGATAGGAGGGCACCCTGGAGTGGGGCACAAGGGGCTGGGGGTGCCGGGTGCAGTGGTTTCTTTTGGCGTCGCGGTTGGTGGGCTCCCTGGTTCTGAGTCTGCAGGCGTCGTCTGGGTCGTCAAGGAGGGTCCTTGGGCACTGGATTCCAGGTCAGAATTGCCGGGGGTAACCTTCCTCATGGTCTAGTCCACTTGGGCACAGGCCGGGCTCGGCGGGTGCAGAATGGGCTGGATTCATGGTTCCTGGCTGGCACCAGGGGTTTTGCTGTTGTAGCCGAACCACTGCTTGTGGGAATCCCAGTCTCTAAGAGGGTCAAGGCAGGCAGGTCCTCTGGGGTTCTCGAGGTTGCTGTCCGCAGGAGACGCCGGGATTGAGCAGGAGCCGGCTCAAGTATCAACAGGCCGGTGGGGCTGGGGCCAAGTCAGTTGGTGTTGTCCTCTTTTTAGCAGCTGCACTAAAGGTCTTCTTCTTGGTCTTTTTTCTTGTTTTGAAATCGGGATCTGAGGAAGGAAGGTTCAGGGTGCCCCAAAATACTAACTTTAGGAGCGTTACAGTTAGATGAAGGGCAGGGACCAATAGGTCCCTGTCCTGGAGTGAGTACACCCCCTATCCTGCTCCTCTCCTGTGGGAGGCGAGCAGGAGCCTGTCTCTGATTGGGTAGGGCTCCCCATCTTCAAGATGGCCGGGGCCCGGAGTTGTGCTTCACCTCGCCTCTCCCACCTGAGGGGTGTGGTTGGCACAGGCTGGCACAACCCTCTTCCTGACGCAGGGTTTCCTGCCAGTCTTCCCGCCAGAGTGGGGGTCAGAACTGGTGGGGCCCAGTTTCTGAGTACAGCAAGTGGCCTGGAGAAGCTCACAAAGGCGGAATGCCTTTGAAGCTCCCCCCTGCCCATCCTGGGGGAGGAGACCTAGCACCTCGCTCAGGATGTGCATTGTTGCAGGCCCAGGAGAGCGGGGGCTCTCCACCCAGGGATCCAGCAACATGTGTGCTGTGTGGCAGCCTAGGCAGCGTTTCAGACAAGACGTCGATTGTAGGTTGGGTTTCAGAGGGCATCTCTAAGATGCCCTCTGTAGTGCATTTTACATTAAATCCCACACTGGCATCAGTGTGGGTTTAATGCACGGAGAAGTTTGATATCAAACGTGTCAGTCTTCAGTGTAGACATTATGGTGCTGTGGAGTTTGTAATGACGACCTCCCAGCACCATATACTCTTAATGGCATCACTGCACTTACAGTGCCCAGGAATGGCCCTGGGTAATGTAGGAGCATAGGGCTCATGCACCTGTGCCCACACTACTGGCATAGGGCACTCAGCTAGAGGGGTGACTGATGTATGCCAAAAAACTTTTTCAAATAAATTGCTATTTAGTAGCGTACATATGTATTGAACTGTGGTCTTTACATCTGGAATTTATTTCGTAAACCAACTATCAGTATTGGCACTTTCCTTTTGTTATATAGTATTTGGCTCAGCCCTACTGATTAGAGCTGGCCCTAATTGTTATTAGCTTTGATAGCGGGAGTAGTCTCGCGAGGTTTCCTTCCCACTCCCTACTAGAGAGGGTTGCTAGAGGATTTGTCCTCTGTCTTCTAGGTGGTGGTCGTTTCTTTTCTTCCTCTTCAACTTCTTTCTTTTTATGTCTAACTTTTCCCAGTAACATTCACTTTTGAATACCCAATCTTCATTGAAAGTCAGAATTGCACATATTATGGCAGAGAAGGACACCTTTGCCTATAGTGAAGATCATATCAAGAATCTCCTGAGCGCTCCACCGGTATTCTCTTCAGTGACCCTTAGCGTAACAGCTACTTCTCAAAACGAGTCGGATAAACTCCTGCGATTAAAGAAAAAACAAATCAGGACAGACCTCCATGGTCACTTTCTACTTCAACACCTAAGGGAAGGGACTATTCCAGGAGGCCTTCAAATCAAGAATATTCCTGTCATTTTTACCGAGGATCCCCTATTTAAAAAAGGATTTAGCTGTATTGAAATTAAGTGCAGCAGAGACCTTATGGTCCTCACCATCGAAACTGCAGCAAGGATCTCATTACAAGAACTAGAGGAGATCGCAAAGTTGGAATCAGAAATTAACGGGAACAAAACAATAACAGATTCAAAGGCCTTATTAGAGAAAGTGGACAAAGAAATCCAAGAATTCAAGGATTATACTATCACACAAAAGACCAACCAGTTTGAAAAGGACAAAAAGAATTTCATACTAGAAAACGTTTATCCTTTTCTACAAGCAGACTTTTACACAAAATCAGACTCAAGACGTTATCTACCTGACAATCGAGGGAGATCGCGTAATCAATTCATAACCTTTTCAGATACATCATCTTCCTCTGGAGGAGAAAGTGATAACAGCACCAGTAGATCTAACAGAAACCGCAAATGGAATCAGCCACAACAACAACAGGGCTCATCGAATTCTTTTTTAGGAAGGGGCCAACCCAGACAAAGAGCAAAGACAAGATATACACAGCCGTGGGAAATGACAACCCGCCGCCAACATTACAAGAACTAGTGGCTTCCCCAATTTTTAACTTGTCTGAAAGAATTCTGACCACTGCGGAACAAAGTGTGCTTACAAAAGGATTGTCTTTTGTACCATCTAAAAAAACTGATTTCGTTAAGATGAAAACCGAATTCATTGAATTCTACCGCAAGTTGAGATTGACCATGTTTTTTGCTGAAAGTACATCCACACTACCATCCGAAGTAACTGGTTGAAAGAAAAAATTAACTTTTTGTCCTCCAGGCAATAAAATACCAAAAGAAATTATCTTGTTTGAGAAGACCGTACTATCTGCAATCTCAGACATGGAAAAACAAAAAAAGTTTGTCAAATACAATATCTCTAAAGAATAGACTAATGCGCTAACAACTCTGAGGAATGATCCAACTGTTACCATAAAGCAAGCAGACAAAGGGGGGTCCATTGTTGTTTGGGACACCAACGCATATACCGCCAAGGTTATGAGACAGCTCAATGACCCTGCTTGTTATCGTAAAATCAATAAAGATCCCACACATGAATTACAAAATCAGCTATTTTCCATTTTGAAGGAAGGGTTCGATCAGGGCTTCCTAGGTCCAAAAGAATATGAATTTCTACAAAATAAACACCATAAGACAGCTCTTTTCTATATCTTGCCAAAGATTCACAAAAATCAAACCACGCCACCTGGAAGACCTATAGTGGATGGTTGTGATTCACTACTCGAACCAATCGCTAAATATGTCGATTGCTTTTTGAAAGAATTCATGAACCTTGTGGTTTCATATTTACAAGATACCACTGATTTTATTAACAAGCTTGATAACATCAATTTTAATAGAGGGAAGGATTTATTAGTCACAATGGATGTGACTTCCCTCTATACCCAAATTCCTCAGGATGAAGCAGTGGCAGTGCTCTCCCACTTTCTGGATTTACGAGGCAGACCAGTTCAGGTGCCCACCCAATTTTTGGTTGATTTGGCTACATTCGCCCTTAAAAAGAACTATTTTCGTTTTGGAAAAGCGTTTTTCTTCCAAACCAAAGGGGTAGCTATGGGCTGTCCTTTTGCCCCTGAATTAGCTGTTCTATTCATGTCTTTATATGAGGACACCTTTGTCCATAATGACAACCCATTCAAAAAATACATCGGAACGTGGCTACGTTTCATCGACTATGTTTCTTTAATTTGGATTGGTGGAGAAGATACAGTGTTACTCTTCCATGAATGGCTGAACGCCAGGACAGTTGACATTCAGTTCAGCATCGCACATTCGGCCACTAAAATATCTTTCTTAGATGTTGAGGTATTTCCCGTGGAAGGTAAATTAGCCACTAGACTCTTTGAGGAAGGAAACGGACAGAAATAAGGCATTACTGTTTTCAAGTTACCACCCGCGCAGCTTGAAGGAAAATTTGCCTTACTGTCAATTTTTACGGATCCGCCAGAATTGTTCATTCAATGACGATTAGAACACCCATGCTGAAAAATTGGAAACAAAATTATGTGAGCGCGGATACCCCAAGAAATTGGTCCGTAATGCCAAAAAACGAGCAAGGTGGACCCCAAGAGAGTGTCTTTTGGAACGAAAAAGCCGACCCAAAATGAAACGCCAAGTTTGTGTTACCACCTTCTGTCCAAACGCTAACAAACTTTTAAAAAAATCATCGGACAAAACTGGCATCTCGTCAAAAATTTGGATGAAAGCCTACATGAACCACCACTCTTTGCTTTTAAAAAAGAAAGTAACATTGCCAATTATGTAGTGAGAGCTGCAGCCCCTAGGGAGGCCCAACCCACCCTGAGACAAATGATGGGTTTAAATCCCATCACAGGTAACCACAAATGTGGTACCTGCGTAAGTTGCGAATACACCATGGAAGGTTCGCTCTTTCAACACAAGGGCATATCATGTAAACATGACACTTTCAGTAATTGCAAATCTAAATATGTCGTCTATGGAGTACTTTGTCCGTGTGGACTCTTGTACATCGGTAAAACCAACCAGGAAATACGACAAAGAATCTCCCAACATAAATCCAGAATTAAAAACAAAGTGGAAACAGCACCTCTAGTGAACCACTGGATAAGACTAAAAAATCTAATTGGTGACCTTAGATGGACTGTGATCTCAAAAGTAGAAAGGGACCCACGCGGAGGTGACCTTGTTTTAAAACTATCCAAAAGGGAGGCCCACTTGATTGTCAAGTTTGATACGGCTGTATCAGGCCTCAACGAACTATCTGAGATCTACAAACTGTAAGTCACCCTCCTATTGGCTCCCCCAGCCAATTGTCTTGGTTAAATGATTTCTATTATCGTAGAACTGAATACACTGTTGCGATTGCCGCGTGCCCTTCAGCCCCATTCCACTTTCCTTTCATTAATCCCGGTCCAGGCTATCAAAACCCTGAGTATACATCAGCCAAAGGCATGAGCCATCTACTATTCGTTTCATTTTCAATTTGATCCACTTTTACATGGATTCGGGTAAATTTTAATATTTAGATCATTAATCGCTGCGGCCTTAAATACGTCCTTGGCCATGTAGAATTTTCACCCCAGGACCATTACACTATGGTGCCTCGCGCCTGTTCCCAGACTCCCCTTCAATTCATACCCGGGGACCACATCCCCCATAATACCTGCCCTACAGCTAGCGTATGCGTGCCGTTTTCAGTTTCGAGCTAAATGGGAACTACATTACCCGTGAACCTCCACAGTATTGTATGCGTTGCATCAAATTTGAAGATTCACTCTTGCCGCCGGACGCTTTCCGGATACCGGTAAGCGCCCTCCACAGAAACGTTTCTCCAACACGTTCTGTCCATGGATTTCCACCTGCGAATAGGTCACCGCAAATTTCCATTTCTGTCTCTGACTTAGGGTAAAGCTTATGGCCCATTAGGACAACGCCTTTTCCAACTTGTACACTGAAAACTTCAGCAGCCCCCTGGAGACGGGATTAACTCCGGTAAGACTATACCGTTTTTAATGTTACTTCCAGAGTCACTATATATATTGCTCGACCGGACACTTACACCTACCACGTTTGGCTTTTTAGGTCCTAGGACTAGATTCATTTTTCAACATTGAAATTGACAACTCCCAAATCAATTACAGATTTGTCGCTTTTTTAGGTAAGACACCTGCGTTAACATGCCCCTGCCATTACTCAATGTTTACTGCCTGAATAAAACCATAAAAAAACCCTTTTTCTTTCCTTCCTTCCTTTTTGTTCGTTTTTCACCTGTTTAGGTGACTAAACTCGACTTATTGAATTTCACCTTTGGCTAAAGGACCATTTTGGTAAGCTGTTTTGAGTACTCTGGTGTTGAAGTACTCAGATAGACTCTGGATCTTTTTTGACTCTTGATACTAGACACTTGTTTCTCCTCTTTCCCACAGAGCTTACTGGCCCTGATGAGAATCCTGCAGTGAGGATTCAAAACGCGTAGGCCTTTTTCTGGTCTGCTGTCGAGGTCTTGGTGTAAAATGGAATTAGTGCATCTTGACTTGTTTTGTACACTCTAACTTTATTGATTGAAATGTGAATTGTATTACAAAAAATTCTATATTGAAGTGTACTGTTGTGAATTATATGAATAGCTACTTATAACACAGCAGACTTAGTTCTCAAACCACTGGTTTACATTTTTTCTCCAGTGGGTGCTGGGTACTTTGTTTGATTGAATGTGAGAGGTATGACTGTGAGATGTTTGAAAACTATGAATGATGGTTTGTATGAGGTGTTTTATTCCACTTTAGTGTCCTTCTATTTTATATTGTGTTGTCTTTTTAAACCCCATGATTAATTTAAAAGTGTGTTCAAACAAACCTTTTTCAAATAAATTGCTATTTAGTAGCGTACATATATATTGAACTGTGGTCTTTACATCTGGAATTTATTTGGTAAACCAACTATCAATATTGGCACTTTCCTTTTATTATATGATGTATGCCAGGGCAGTGGGTTTGTGGGCATGGCACACATAGATGTGTGTCATGTCGACTCTGGGTTTAGTTCTGCACCTGGACACTCAGCCTGCAAAGGCAGTGTGTGTGAGTCAGGGTGCAGGGCCCCTAAGGGTGGCACAATAAGTGTTGCAGCCCTTAGGGGTCTTCTCTGGTCACAATGCCCTGGGTACCTAGGGTACCATTTACCAAGGGCTGACATGTGGGCAGATATGCCAATTGGGTTTTAGCTTCAACACAGTTTTAGGGAAGTAACACAGGCCCTGGGCACCTAGTTGGCAGGAGCCCAGGGCACACTCAGTCAAAGTACATCAGCAATTCAGCAAAAAGTGGGGGCATACCATGCAAGAAAGATGGCACTTTCTCACAGATGGTACACCCAAATCTCTCCTCCTTAAATGTGACTGCATGGCTCCTGAACTAGAACAGTATGGACATTTATACCTGAAAGAGGACAAGCGACCTTCCACCCGGTGAGCATATGCCTTAAAGTGTAAGAGATTTTGCATCTGGTGTTTCTACAAAAATGTGAATCCTGCAACTTGCCAGGAAGATGTTTTTCTTCCATACTTAATACATCTTGCAGAATCTGGCCTCCAGTTCTCTTCCATAAACGTTCAGTTGGGAGCTCTTACTGCATACAGGAAATGTCCATCGAACCTCTTTTTTCAAAATCCCTGTCATCAAGGATTACCTAAAGGGTTTGAAGAAGGTGTTCCTCCCATTAGGCATCCTTCCCCTCAATGGGAGCTTAATGTAGTTCTTTTCCTCCCATTCGAGCCAATACACAAGGCATCTCTCCAACACCTCTCTTGGAAAACTGTTTTCCTTGTAGTAATCTCATTAGCATGCAGGGTTAGCGAAATCCAAGCTTTATGTTCTCACGAATCATACACAGTCTTCCATTCTTCCAAGGTGGTTATAAGAACTCACCCAAAATTCCTCCCTAAGGTGATTTCAGATTTCCATGTTAATCAAACCCTTTCATTGTCCACATTCTATACACCAGCTGAGAGAACACTTCATTCTCTAGATGTACAGAGGGTTTTAAAGTTATATTTTGCTAAACTGCATGACTAAATCAATCTAAAGTTTCTATTAGACATCACTGAGAGCACACGTCAAGGCGATGGACAGCACTCTCCTCCTCACATACAGCTTCAACCCCAACCTGCTTAGTCTTTCTAACTAATGGCCTTCAAGAGCAGATAAATTGCATGTGTACTTCTATGGTATTTAATAACGCTGTGCTACACTGATCATTATATTTTTCCAACAACATATCCAAATGGAAACCTTGATGTCAGTGGCTACCAGCAACTTACGTTCTATCTTATGGATTAATTTTTTCTACCATGGTCTTAAACCTCTATAAGGAGCTTTGTGTGCTGTTAATGGCTAACTGCAAAACCATTACCCATAAGTAAACTGACAACTTTATCTGAAATTCTCCACCTGCAAAGACCATAATACACTAGTACTTACCTATCTAAACAGAACAAAGACCTAACTCTTCATTAAAGCCAGAAACACGTAATAAGCACAGATCCAGGGCAGGATTATTTCTCAGGTGAATGTCCTTTTCAAGACCATGCAAATTTCAAGCCTTGTACAAAATCCTATCGGAAGCCTGCCTCAGTCATGCATTCCATGTGGTTATGGTGCTTCGGTTGATACCACTACATTGACATGCAGTGTATCTGCCCTCACGCATGCCAAGACCATTAGGGAGTGTATATCGAGACTTTTTTTCGTGATTTTTGTGTAGAAGTCTTGCTCAGACTGCCATCAAATATGCGCTTTGGATGCCTTTATGTGGAGAGATAGAGGGGGCTTCACAAGGCACAAAAACAGAGGAGAATATAATTGCTTACAGAAAAACTCAAAACAAAATCAGGTGATTTCCTACTGCTAGGTCTTCTGCAGAACTTAATAAGACATCTTTTTTTTCTTTTAATGAGGAAGCCCCGTTGCTACGCTAAGATCCTTTGGTGTCTTTCAGAGCCATCATGGTCACTATGGCTCCTTTCTATGCCACTATGGTTCCTGTTTGCAGAAATATTTCTGACCATAGTCTGACCTTCCAGAGTCCATCAACATTGCTGCTGCCAGTGGCACAAGTTGCGTGCAGCTTTCACTTTGGCATTACAAGTTGCTTTGGACGGAGCCTTCAACTTCAGCACTTTTCAGAAACTCCTATAATCAACCTAATATTGAAAAATGCATGGGAAGTAACACCCCTCTCACCTGGCAGAGGTGAGAATGCCACAGATGGGAAAAAAAAGAATTCTGGAGAGGCACACTCAAGTTCCAAGAAGTTGTTGTTGACCTTATTATTTGGGGTTTCCTTATCCCAGCATGATGACAGCAATTAACCTAACTTAATGGACCTGGAGCATTCGGATGCCTGGTTATCGAATGAGAAAATTCCCATTTGGGTAGACGTCTGTTTTTTTACTAGGGAACATCATAGTGGGGCCATGCTACGCACACTGCGACTCATACCCCCAGCTAAGCGGGTTTTCCAGCAGTACAGAATGGTTTGGGACTACAGTCACCAATTCACCAAACAATTACATCAAGCTCATCCTCCACCTGAATAGCTTTTTTACTGCTCGGCAGGGTGGGGTATAAGTAAAGACGAACAGCCACTGACTTCCTTTTCTTTTTCCTCTGCTCTTTCAAGACCAATCGTGTTTTAGAGCCTTGGTGCAAAAGCTTTATGACTCTCCCATTGGGGATGAATAGTGGCTTTATTCAGAATTATAGGACAACCACCTTAGACCAGTGGATCATGTTTGTTCTGAAGTCTGGGTACTCCTTCCATTTTTGATATACCCCGTCCGGTCATCCCAATATTGTCCGCTCTCACCCCAAATACTAACATCCTGATTAAGGATAATTTTATCTGCACCATAGTGGGTGGTAATGTACTTCCAACGCATTCTGCAAGCCTTTAAGAGGACTATAGATTGGGATCTCTTGAGCTGTAGGCTGCATATTTTTACATTGCTGCCGACTGTTCCTCAGACTTGCTATCAGTGGAGAGCACTTTCAATTTGCTGCTTTCTATGCCACTTACAATGATTTGACAGATCTGGTGGGTCATTTCTTATGAAAGAGGATACATATCTGCCTCTTCATCAATTATTGGCTGCTGATAACAGACATACTGCTAAACGTCTTGCACCCTTACACAACCCTTTTGCACACTTTGGGTTTACTTAAGTCCTGTATTCCATCCACCTCATAAACTGGATTTCATAAAAGATTTCCTGGACACTGGACCAATGATAGCATTTCCAAACCAAGAGAATTTTGAGAATAAGGAACTTGCTGTAATGAGAGAGATCAGTGTCCAGCATTAGAGTTTGGAAGTGCTCTCTGTGAGAAATTGGCCTGATATGTGATGTCCACTATTCTAGTGGGCACCCTGTATCAGTCCAAACAACCCTTATGGTGATGGTTGCAACGTCAACCTTATATGCCAGCTATCCTAGAGGTAGCATGGACAAAGCAGTCTTAGGCTAAAACTTCAGAGGGCATGTAAAGCCAGCTGTTTTACCATATGTAACCCCTTGAATACCAAATGAAAGGACACCACACAGGATATATATAAAATATATATGTATTTATTTCTAAACAACCCCTCTGAGCTCTTTATGAGATCAGAGGCACAAGCACATAACTAGATACTCAATAATCATACAATAAGTTGCACAAAATTTAGTAGAGCCCCAGGGGCACTTCAAACCATATATTAAAATAGTGGTATAAGAACCACATCCAGAACAAAGGAAAGGCCTAGGGCCTAGGGAATCGCTGGAGCTACACTGTACTACCAAAGGATTGGAAGTTGGCGGCCCACGGTAGGCGTGTGCAGAGTCTTTACACGCACGCAAGTTACCATAGAGTTAGAATGGGAACGAAAGAATTGGAAACTAGTTCTTTTAGGTCACTTCCGGATGGACTGGGAGAAAGCTACTTGAAAGTTAGACACTAGGATAGTTAATACCCACAGGAGCACCGGAGTACTCACGTTACCTCACCCACAGGAAGCTGGTGCATAGGTCTCAAAGTGTGTTGGGTTTAGTCGCTGAATCCTATGGAGCCTTGGAGAAAGATGCTGCAGGCGACCAGGAGAGAAGTGTCCGGTTGGATCCAAGGGTGTATCGAGGATGAAGAGTACCTGAAAGCAGAGGGGACAGTCTGGGTCACTAGCCAGTGACCAGGAAGGAACCAGGCGATGTCACGAAGCAATCAGGTGATG
The DNA here is from genome assembly GCF_964263255.1 of Lissotriton vulgaris. NCBI lineage: Eukaryota > Metazoa > Chordata > Amphibia > Caudata > Salamandridae > Lissotriton > Lissotriton vulgaris. The sequence goes on along the minus strand of NC_141698.1, from coordinate 343,188,972 downwards.
TCGTGAAGCTTGTCTCTGCAGCCACGTGGACCAGGAGGCGTCGGCGACGACCAGGAGTCAGGCATGGCCTGTCCCACGAAGGCTCTCGCTGTCGGCGGTATCGGCATCCGGATTGGAGTCAACAAGCCTTGGCTAAGGCAACCCACGCAGAAATCAAAGATGGCTTCTTAATCAGACCAGCAAGGTCTGAGGGACTGCTCCTTTTCAGGGGAGCAAGGGCCAGTCTGGAGCAACCAGACCAGCGGTGTAGATTTAAGATGTCGTCGTCACAGAGGTCACTAGCCACCAGGCAAGTGACCGGACAGACGCGTCGAGCAGGAAAATGCAAAAGGGCCCCACGCAGCACTCGTGGAGTGTGGAGGGATGATCTTTGGTGCAGATGATGCTCGGGGCTGGGGATTCTTAATCCCCAATGCACAACTTCGAGGGTGCCTCAGAAGTTGCACAGAAAGCAATTCACTGGTTTTCCAAGATGGCCGGTCCCACGTCTCACGTCGCCTCCACGGGTCTCAGCTTTGCTGTGGCTGTGGATCGGGCTGAAGGAAGTCTGGGTCTTGTCAGGCTCTGTGTTCGGGCTCCGGCGGGAGCAACGACAAAGCAAACCGTTGATCCCTTGATGGTGCCTGCTTGTGCAGGGTGGTCACTCCTTGACCACAAGGGAGATTCTTCAGTCTTCTATCTTCAAGTAGAACGTCGAAGGTTCAGAGTTTCGTTTCAAGTTTCAGTCAGGATTAATATAAAGTCTTGGGACTCATCTCCTACCTATATACCAAATTTAGGGGCTGGATTACCTTCTAGGTCCCTCCTATCGGTGGGACCAGGGAAGGGTGGGATTACACCCCTTTCCCTTTGTCCAGTTTCACGCCAGAGCTGGGACTGGAGTGCCCCAGCACCGGTTTGAACTGGACTATGCATGGGACACCTTGTGTGCCCCAGGCAGTGTCTCATTTCTTTCAGCCCTCCCTGCCCCAATACACTAGAGCCTGTCTGGGGTGGTGTTAGCACCTCCCAAGACAGGAAACCTATTGTCCAAGCCTCCCTTGCTGGAAGGACTCCCAGCAGCTGGAGGTCAGACTTGTGTCTGTGGCAGCAGCATCCATTTTGTGATGCTGAGGCTCTGGTTAACTTTAACCGGGATTAGTAGGAACAACATGTCTTCTCTCTCTAGAAGGGTGGAATGCTACCCCCGTCGCCAGAACTGGCGATGGGGTAGTATTCCAAAGCGTATGACACCTTACACGACATGTTTTGATAAAGCCAAACCAGAGTTAGCATTTAACCGCGAGGTTCATAATGCAGTTGAGAGTATATGATATGGCTATATCCTATAACCGCTATAAGGACATGGTTCCGAAAGCTGCAGACAGGCTCAGCTCATGCTAGAGCCTCATCTCACATAAAACAAAGCACTCTGCCTCCAGGATTGTTAAGGCCTGCCATAGGAGTGACTTATAGGTGTATATGTGTCTAGATAAAAGGTTAGATATAGGAATACTATATCTAAGCAAGGGGTGATTACACGACCTTGCCCCCCCAGCTGAGTGATCAGCCAGTTGTCAATATGAGTGGCCAGCCAGGGGTGGCATAATAAATGCTGCAGCCCCTGGTAGGCCTTGGATGCAACTATGCCCTGGGTACCTATAGTACACTGTACAGGGGCTCATAAGGTGACCCAATGTCCAATTGGTAATGTACCTAAAGTACATTGTATTGAATTTAGAGAGAGCACAGCTGGACTGTGGGTCTGATTAGCAGGCCCACAGCCACATTAAGTCGAAAACCAGTGAAGCAAAAAGTGGGGTGACCATAGGAAAGCATACCCTACTCTCCTACACTCTCTGAGACACCAGTCACCCCCATCCACCCCATATAATAGATAAGTGGGTTTTAGCAGAATCCATATGACAGTATCAGATGTATAAAATATATATTTTATTTATATACATACATACTTAAGTGTCTTCATTTAACTTGTTAACACTCATGGGGCAGAAATGATTGGAAATATACAGATAGAGTCCCAGAAATACATACATTGATTTTTATGCCAGTTCAATAACAATATTAGTTCATGAGTGGAAAGAAAAAGAGGCAAGAAGTACACACATTGTGCAGGAAATAAGTACTAACACCTCGAGCTAATAAGTGTTTTGCAGCTAATTTTGTGTAGATTGATCTGCCCTAATAAAATCAAATATTCATTTTTGTTAGTATACTCCATATTGTCATCCCAACTTCTTTCATAGAAAGGAAAAAAAGATAGAATATGATCCGTTCAGGGAAAGAAGCAGAGAACAAGGAAAGAAGACATACAATCCTATGAATGAAACAAGCATTTACAATGCAATGGTTTCGCCTTTGGAAAAGTTTGAGCTATTGGCATTGTAAATGACAAAATGTGTATTTGTGTTGGTTTTGAAAACAGATAAATAAATGGCATTGTCATTTACATTGCCATTAGCTTAATCTCTCACAAATGTGAGACCTAATGTACCCTACGGACGAGCTCAGCAGACAGCAATTACTAGCACACACACACACCGAGAGCCACACAAACACACCCAGAGCCAGCCACACACACACATTTCTGCAGTGAGGGTGAATATGCAGTGCTGCAGAGGAGGCCGCAGTGCTGCAGAGGAGAAGACAGTGTTCCGTGCTGCAGAGGAGGCCACAATGTGCAGTGCTGCAGAGGAGGCCACAGTGTGCAGTGCTGCAGAGGAGGAGACAGTGTGCAGTGCTGCAGAGGAGGCCACAGTGTGCAGTGCTGCAGAGGAGGCCACAGTGTGCAGTGCTGCAGAGGAGGCCACAGTGTGCAGTGCTGCAGAGGAGGCCACAGTGTGCAGTGCTGCAGAGGAGGCCACAGTGTGCAGTGCTGCAGAGGAGGCCACAGTGTGCAGTGCTGTAATTAGAGTCGGTCTGGGCAGTGATGTAATGATTATCACCTTGCAGTGTTGCCCTCTAGTGCAGTGCTGCTGAGGGGGGTACTGTTTGTAGTGTGGTAATGAGGATTATTCTGTGCATTTCTCCATTAAGCGCTTCTTTGTGTAGTACTGCACTGAGGGCTGTTCTGTGCAGCCCTGCAGTGAGGGTCGCGCTCTACAGTGAGGTCTCTCCAGTGCAGTAATAATGGCGGTCCCTCTGTGCAGTGCTGCTGTGGGGGTGTCTTGGTATACTGGAGGGATGCTGTTCAGCCCTGCAGTGAGTGTCAGGCTCTACAGTTCTGCAGTGAGGCCTCTCCAGTGCAGTAATAATGACTGTCACTCTGTGCGGTGCTGCTGTGAGGGTGTCTTGGTATACTGGAGAGATGCTGTTCAGTCCTGCAGTGAGGGCCAGGCTCTACAGTGCTGCAGTGAGGTCTCTCTAATGCTGCAGTTAGATCCCTGTCGAGTGATGCAGTGAGGGCATAGTCTGCAGGGCTGCACTGAGTCAGTGCCACTATGTGCATTGCTACAGTGACAGTCACTCTGTGCATACAGGCCAACATTTTAGAGGAGGGAGGTGGGAGAGTCTAAAAACACAATCGGGAGCATGGATTTACCCCTTTCACTTCTATTGAAACAGATGCTGTTCAGGCGGGAGACAGCCTAAAGAAAAGCATTTTTTTCCTCCAAAAATCGATAGCATCCCGCCGGAATTGGGCCCACGAGCATGCATGCTCTGTGTAGAGCTGCACCGTGTTACCCCGTAGAGTTCTGAGGGTGAATGTGCAGTGCTGCTGTTAGGATCACACTGCCCGAGTACTGCAGTGAAAATGACTCAGTGCAGTGCAACAGTGCAGCAGTGATGTTGTCTGCGTGATGTGCAGCGCTGTCTGTTTCACGTTGAATGTTCCTCTGTCCCCTTCAGAAATAGCCTGAGACCTTGTATGTTGTGAAGAATGATGGGCAGAGGCCAGACTGAAGGAAAGGAATGTTCGGGTTCCAAATTAGTGGTGTGTCCCCTTATTTCTTGTCTTTCCTTCTCCTAGTGCAGGAATGGATATGTAACTGAAGGTTGGAACAAGGGCGGGGGAAGAGTGGCTGGCTGTGCCCGGCCGGACGGCGGAGCAAAACCCGGCCGCCGGGCGGAGCACAAGGGCGGGGGAAGAGTACAGGAAAGGCTAATAACCTCGGAAACACAGATTCCGAAAAAAGAACGTAAATAAACGAACATAGACCTATGCTGTCCCTGAGATGGAATTAAGAGTACAGCACTAATGCAATCTCCAAACAAACGAACAGCCAGGGAAGTAACCGCCGACAATAGCAGTCACACGGAACACGGACAGCGGGAGGGGGGGCGGGAACGGACAGCGGGAGGGGGGGCGGGAACGGAGAGCGGGACATCGCGCAACCCACCCCGGAAAACAACACTTTAAAAATGGCGAAAACAAAGCTTGGAAAAAAAAAATAAGCAACCGCTCCCCGCTGCATGACGATCGCAAAGGGGCGGGATGAGAAAAAATCTCAGGAACGCCCACGAGTCACCTCGCAGAATGACAGACGCCTCTGTTTTCCAATGGCTAGCCTCCATTTATGGAGCTAGCCAATGGAAACAGAGGCGGGACAAAGCCCACATACTGCAAAACAAAAGATTTCGCCTGCGCGAAACGCTGCTTGCGCAGCTTTCGACAGGCGAAACCTAAAAAGCACCATAGAGGCTTTTTTGTAATGTAACAAATCGACTTATTTATATAATTATGTAACAAATGCCACACATTTCATTCATTTATGGGGCAGCAACAACATAAAACAAGTTATTGGTGTCAGCCTCCTTTCCTGAGGTTTTTTGTGGCACCCTAGCGTCCTCGGGATCTTGTTTCCAGCCTATATACATATATGCCAAAAAAAGCGCGAGCGGAGGGATGAGATATTTTCATGTTTTTTTTTTTATTGTCATCGAAAATTTTGTGGCAAACTGTAACAGGTTGTTTATTATTATTTTTTTTAATTATTTTATCATGAAATCGAGGAATGTTTCCAAACGAACGCGCTGATAGGTTGATCAACCGGAATAGCCAACATGCGATTAATTCGATTACCTCCAATGAGTAGACACGTGTGCTTGGAGCGGCAAATTACCTCCTTCGGCCGGCGGGTGTCGGATCGGTTTTCAGTCTCCACCATATGAGTCAAAATTGAACACAATAACGAATTCAAAGAGACATAACTTATTTTAAAGAAACAGGAAGTGCCCCCAATCTTCCCGAAACGGACCCAGTTTTGTAAACACGATCTGTGTGGTTCAAGTTAAAGAAAGTGGGAACGTCCGTTCTTACCTTTATTTCAATTTCCTATAGTGTGAATTTAGCCCGGCGGCATTGGAGCAATTTACAGGAGAAGCAGGCTAGATACACAGATCATGTGTAGGGAATGAGACATTACGAGATTTGTCCAGAATCACAGGGTGTTGTGCTGATGCTGGGATTTAAACCTAACTCCCCTGTTCCAAAGTCTGCACCGCTAGGTTTGTGTACATGGCTTCAGTGAGCTGTAAAACGGGTTGCTTGGATTTCGGAATGCTCCTTTGGGGTGGCATGGTGTGTGTGCGTTGTGGGGGGCTGTTTGCACATGCCTGGAGCTAATTACAGGCCATGGCGGGCATGTCCAGCCTGGGATAGCAGCAACAGGGAAGCCTCTGTCTGTCCCAGGGCAGCGCTCGGTGACTCATTTTCACAAACTAGAAAGAAAATCTAAGGACAACACACAGGTGTTAAGGAGAGTGGTCGGAACGAGACAGACGCACCCCCCTCTCTGGGGGGGGGGGCGTGCATTAGCATCTGCTCAAGCACCATCCCCAATCATTAATCCTTTTTGGGTTCCGGGGTCGCGTGCTACTCGCCGAAAAGCGCTTTGACACCTAGACCGGGGCAGTAAGCGCTATATAAGTGCAATTAAAATACAATAATTTCATGCGCGCCAGGTAAGTTCTCAGTAAAATAATACGCACACTGCCTCACCAACACTCCCACCTGAAAACCAGTCACAGAATGGCATGCATGAACGGGTAGCATCACTCAGACGAAAACATTCCTGCCTGACCTGTGCATGCAATGCAGTATGTTACGTGGAGATACAGAAGTGCAGGGAGTGGGACTCATTTTCCAGAGTGCTGCTTGCTTCTGGGAAGTGCCGGTACTCTACCATTAAATGCATTCCAGCAGTACTGGAGAATACGGGTACTGTCCCTTTCAAATTTAAGACGGGCATGTACTTAGTACCTGCCTGCTATTGGGAAGTGCTGGTACTCACCCCCACCAGTATCTGCCTGCTTTTTGAAAGTGCTGGTACGCTCCCGTTCGAAGTATTCTTACACATCTGCTGAGAAATTGAGGTACTCTCCCTTATGAGTTCTAGAGTCGCAGGCACTGAGTACCGGACAGTACCTGCCCACTTTCGTCACTATGCTTAACCGGAAGCTATATAGAAATGCACGTGTGTATGTTCTTCCACATATGAAGCAGGGGTTTGATGACTGTAGCGCCTCGCCGTCTCGTAATCTATTTTAAAATGGGTGCAATAGTGTGATTTCGTTATTTTGTGTTTAATGACTGGAACAGAAATGTCGAAAACGGCAATGGATAAATGTGTACAACAGCGCACTCCGCCAACATAGTGGCATACATATTTGTTCGGTTTACACATTGTCATGTCTGTTGACAAGAATTTGACCGAAATTACAAAAACATACAGAGGGATTTGCATGCAGACCGCTTTCAAATTAACTCTTTCAACAGAGTGTTTATGATTTTTTACACGTTTTGTTTAGCGTGAACTTGACCCGGATGCACTGAAGCAGTGTACAGGAGCACCAGTTACATTACACAAGGGCACATTCTTTTTTGTTGTTGTTGTTTTTGTTGTTAAGCATCGGGACTTTATGTGATTTGCCCAGAATCGCACGATGCCCAGCTGCGGAGAATCAAACCTATCTCCCCACTTCTGAAATTCAGCATCTCTGGCCGTAACCCCACATTTTCTGGCCATTTTCTACAAACTTTTTTTTTCTGGCCAGTGCACTATATCGAAACATTATTCAATTTCAGCAGACTTTGCACTTATGCGGACTTTGCACTTAGCCTCCCATAGTAATCAAAAACGTCATTTGCCGTCTCGGCGCTTTAAAATAAGTGAGATTAAAAACTCACTTCTACACTCTATATCAAAGGCTTCCTGCCACCATAAATGATTCTCAATACATGTCCGACATTAGGAACACAAAGATATTGTGTCTGGCGACCAGAGGGACTTTTTTTCTTGTTTTTCTGGGTGCAAGGCAAGTGGGTGGGGGTCTCTTGTAGTGAATTGTCCCATCAGCTCCCCGCACGGATGCGCATGCCAGGCCCAGGGCAGATCACCCAGGAACCCCCTCTGCTGCCCCTCGGAGGGCCTGGGAGTGGGTGAATAATTGGCGCAACACAGCCTAATTAGGGCCAATTGGGCACGAGCTCCTCTCTTAGGGTGCGTGTAACGAGGGCACTGTTTAATCAACACGGGTATTAATAGAAGCCATTAGGTGCCGCGAAGGTGCCTTGGAAGGCGCACTGAGGAACGCCGTGTTCAGATAGTTGATGGGGCAGTTGGCTTGCAGTGGGGAGTGCTCCGTCTCTTTGCCCTAACCCCGCGAGCTCTTCAGGGAATGCAGCCAGGTTGTGAGTGCAAATGAAGGGAGGGCTAGTAAAAAACAAATACAGGTGGAAGGCTATTGGAGGAGTTAGGCGACACTGCGGAATGATTGATAAACATTGTGAGTCAGTGCGGTTTATTTGCTAGCCAATCATTCACCCCACCTGTCTGCCCCTGCAGTGGGAGGTGGTGTTGCATGTTTGTCGGGTGTGAATTTCTGTGTTTACAGGAGCGTGCCTACAGTTCTGTCAAAGTAGTGAATGAGCAGTGTGTGTCTGACAGTCTGAAAAGTGCACACTGTATCACTCTGTGAGAGAAAAGAGACACGCTCCGTGTGCGACAGGTGGCATGGTGTATACAGGCCCTGCAAAGCACGGTGCGTGCGTTAAGGGGTTGGCTGGACCAAGGATTCTATATTACACAGATCTGTGAGAGCTGGAGCTGTGACGTGGGAGCCACGCACCATCCTCATACTTACTACTAAGGAAAACATGCAGCATGCCACTGCGCGGAGCCTGGTCTCCCAGCATGCTCCGCGGCATGCCATTATTTGCACTTCTAGTCAAGTGAGCACTCGCCTTTGCATTCAATGGCAGCAGGGGCGTAACAAACGCCCCTGCAGCCCCCGCAGTGCGGGGGGGCCTCACTCCCTTCATTAAATAAAGGGGGGCCCCCCTCAGCTCTTCTGAGGGCTGTGAGAGAGGCTTGTGCTGAAGCAAGCCTCTCTCCGTCTTGTCTCCTCTGAAGCAGGTGCAGCCTGCAGCCTGCCCGGATCCCCTCGCCCCCTCCCTCAGACTGAAGAGAAACAAAGTATCAACATACCTTGTTTCTCTTCAGTCACAGCTGCGAGGCCCGGAAAGAGAATGGGGTGGGGGCCCCAGAGAGCAGGAGGCAGCATGGAGCACTACTCAGGGCCCTGACAAGGGTGGGAGTGGGGGCCCAGAGAGAGCATTCCCCACAGATCAAGATTTCAGGGACACTGAGCGACTGTGGGGCAAGGCATAGCCAGCGACAGTGGATAAAAGCCATTTCCAAGAATTTGGGGTGAATACTCCCAGGATGTCTGTGGGTTTTAAGTCCCAAAAATTGTAAATCTCTGCAGGTATTTTACAAAAGCTCTTCCAGCAAATTCAGACAAGCAGGCCAAAAAAACCAGGGGCCTCATTTATGAAAAGTGACGCATCGCTGCGTGAGAACAGCGATGCGTCACGTCACTTTTCAATGCGCACTCCTTACGACATTCCTGATGCGTCATATTTAATGTATGACGCATCATGTCGCAAGGAGTTACAGATACGTCAGTATTTCTGACGTATCTGTAAGCACAAAAGTGACGCATTGCTGGAGTGTGTCACAAAAGTGACGCAACTCCAGCAATGCGTCCTTTCACATGGGGAAAGCCCCATGTGAAAGGGCTTGCGTCAGTCTTACGCCTGCTGTGAGGCAGGCGCAAGATTTTGACGCAACAACGTCCTAAAAGTGACGCAGTCAAATCTCATAGATTTCACTGCGTCACTATTACGAGGCTTTTTGCGGGGGAACGCCCCCTCTGCATACATTATACCTGACGCGGGTATAATGTGGCGCAGGGGTTTAAAAAGTGACGCATCTACCTAGATGCGTCACTTTTTAAATATGGCGCAACGAGGCGCATTTTTTACACCGCTGGTGCGTCACAAAAAGTGACGCACCGGCGGCGCAAAACTGACGCAAGGCCTTCATAAATAAGGCCCCTGGGATTTCTTATTCTTCCAGTTTGAGGGGACATGGCCGGGCAGATTGAGTTGAAATGCCCTGTTCAGGCAGGGCCAAGGCTGATTTCTGTACGACTAATCCTTGTGTGTTATGGCACAGATGGAGCTAAAAACGACGGAATAGAATTCCACGTGAGTTATTACCAGTGTTTTTAGTGAGTCAGAAGACCATACATTAACTACATCTCTCATCAGCCAAACATATGCTACTCAAATACAAATACTTTTATATAAAAAGATAGACATTCAATATATGTGGAATGTACAGAATGTGCCAAAATTAAAACCCTTCTGCACAGATAGAATGAATGAAAGCCTTAAAGTGTCATCCCCTCAATAAACATGATACACATTAAACAAATCTCACACATCGCCTGCTATAAGTTAATGAACTCATGTTAAATGCAAACTATTTTCCACTTTATACTTTGTGTCACACAGTGCCTTAAATGAAGTCTCTTGTGTTCAGGCTTGGCCATAGCTTACTATTTCTCCATTAATATGTTTTTTTTTTTTAAAAACTCAACTCTGAAAATGTTTATAGCCACAACCTTTCTAGTGATAAAACAATTCCTCCATAATTACAAAAATTCTGAACTTCTCTACCCTTCCAAACGGTAAGAGCTTTCCAACTCTTCCTTCTTGAAAAATAAGTCTGGTCATTAACGAGCCACAGACAGGGGCGTAACAAATGCCCAAGCGTTGGGGGGTGGGGGGACCCACTCTCTTTGGTAAATGAAGGGTGCAAGGCGGAGGGGAGAAGGGTGCAAGGCAGAGGGGAGAAGGGTGCAAGGCAGAGGGGAGAAGGGTGCAAGGCGGAGGGGAGAAGGGTGCAAGGAGGAGGGTAGAAGGGTGCAAGGCAGAGGGGAGAAGGGTGCAAGGCAGAGGGGAGAAGGGTGCAAGGCGGAGAGGAGAAGGGTGCAAGGGGGAGTGGAGAATGGGGCAAGGCAGAGGGGAGAATGGTACAAGGTAGAAAAGGGTGCAAGGCGGAGGTGGAGTAGGGTGGAAGGCAGAGGGAGAGAAGGGTGCAAGGGGGAGGGCGAGAAGGGTGCAAGGCAGAGGGGAGAATGGTGCAAGGTAGAAAAGGGTGCAAGGCGGAGGGGGAGAAGGGTGCAAGGGGGAGGGAGAGAAGGGTGCAAGGGGGAGGGAGAGAAGGGTGCAAGGCAGAGGGGAAAGGGGGCAAGGGGGATGGTGATGAAGTTAAGAATGTGCCCCCCCCCCCCCCCCCCGGGAACATTTCTGCAGACGCCCATGGCAACGCACACTACTTTGTGAGAGAGAGTGGAGTGAGAGAGATTGTGGAGTGAGAGAGAGTGGAGAGAGAGACAGTGGAGGGAGAGAGAGAGTAGATAGAGAGTAGAGAGAGAGAGTAGAGAGAGAGACAGGAGAGAGAGACAGTGGAGAGCGAGAGTGGAGAGCGAGAGAGAGTGGAGAGAGAGAGTGGAGAGAGAGAGAGTGGAGAGAGAGTGAAGGGAGAGAGGAGAGAGAGTAAAGAGAGTTGAGAGAGAGAGTAGAGAAAGAGAGTAGAGAGTAGAGAAAGAGAGTAGAGAGAGAGTGGATAGAGAGAGTGGAGAGAGAGAGAGTGGAGAGAGAGGAAAGAGAGAGTGGAAAGAGAGAGAGTGGAGAGAGACAGTGGAGAGAGACAGTGGAGAGGGACAGTGGAGAGAGACAGTGGAGAGGGACAGTGGAGAGGGACAGTGGGGAGAGACAGTGGGGAGAGACAGTGGAGAGAGAGTGGAGAGAGAGTGGAGAGAGACAGTGGAGAGAGACAGTGGAGAGAGAGAGTGGAGCGAGAGAGAGAGAGTAGAGAGAGAGAGTGGAGAGTGGAGAGAGAATGTAGAGAGAGGGAGTGGAGAGAGTAGATAGAGTGAGAGACAGTGGAGAGAGAGACAGTGGAGAGAGAGAGAGGGAGTGGAGAGAGAGAGTGGAGAGAGGGACAGTGGAGAGAGAGAGAGTGGAGAGAGAGACTGTGGAGAGAGAGTGGAGAGAGAGTGGAGAGAGAGAGAGAGAGAGAGAGAGAGTGGAGAGAGTAGGGAGAGAGAGTAGAGAGAGTGGAGACAGTGGAGACAGTGGAGAGAGAGACAGTGGAGAGAGAGTGGAGAGAGAGAGTGGCGAGAGTGGAGAGAGAGAGTAGAGAGAGAGAGTGTAGAGACAGTGAGAGAGAGTGGAGAGAGACAGACAGTGGAGAGAGAGACAGTGGAGAGAGAGTGTAGAGAGAGAGAGAGAGAGTGGAGGGAGAGAGTGGAGGGAGAGTGGAGGGAGAGAGTGGAGAGAGAGAGAGAGTGAAGAGAGAGTGGAGAAAGAGAGAGTGGAGAGAGAGTGGAGAGAGGGAGAGACAGTGGAGAGACAGTGGAGGGAGAGACAGTGGAAAGAGAGTGGAGAGAGAGACAGTGGAGATAGAGTGGACAGAGTAGAGAGAGAGAGAAAGAGTGGAGAGAGAGTAGAGACTGATTGACTCAGAGACTGAATACTGACTGACGCAGAGACTGACTGTCTGAGAAACTGACAGAGAGAGAGAGAGACTGACTGACTGAGAGAGACTGACTGACTGACAGACTGAGAGATATAGAGAGACTGACAGAGAGAGAGAGAGACCGGCCGACTGACTGACAGAGAGAGAGAGAGACTGACAGGCTGACTGACTGAAAGACTGACTGACTGAGAGAGACTGAATGACAGAGAGAGAGAGACTGACTGACAGAGAGAGAGAGACTGATTGACTGAAAGAGAGAGAGACTGACAGACTGAGAGAGAGAGAGAGAGAGACTGTGATGGAATTGGGGTCAAAGTGTGTATGAAGCTATGCAATGCCTCTTAAGATTGCTATTGTCTACTATTAAAAATGTATTATCAAAATGTGCTCTTTGTAGTTACATCTGCTTTTGAAATACTGCATTGTCGCATTGTCTAATGTTTTAAAATGGAAAGGAGAAGGAGCAGTGGATGCACTTTTGTCAAAACTGAACGATGAGTGGGCCCGATGTTGTATATCATGACAGGAGTCTGCATCAGGAAACCCACTTAAATTTGGGCAAACTTCCCCGGCCTACTGATGGCAGGGACCCTGTAATGAATGGACCACCACCTATGATAGCCTGCTGGCAGACTACACCCAACCTTTAACTCCACCATCCAGTGTTACTTATAACGGCTGTATTGGTGACAGTGGCGTAACAATAGCCCGCATCCCCTGCAGTATGGTGAGTCGCTGGCCTGAGTGTTCTAGACTGGCACGGAGGATGGGAGGGGGGCCCCCTCCACGTAGTTTGCAGGGGGGCCCCCTCAAGTTTCGTTACGCCACTGAATGGCAGATAACTATTCCCCAAGAGTCCTGTCTGTGCCCCCACACTTAAGCACAGCTGTGAGCGCACTACATTTGGTTTGGTCCACAAAAGGTCGCACCGCGTCCCACAATCTCCTCTCTCCTTGATGACTGTACGTCCTAATACCTTTTCTAAAGTCCCAATCGAGCATTAAGATGTTGTAAAACATCGAGAGGCCTCCCCAACCGTCCCACTGCCTGTAACACCCCTCCCATTCTTCCTTAACAGACTGGATGTCCCTACCGCGAGGGTGACCACTGGTCGCCCCCTGCACCGGACAGGAGTACTGCCCCAAGGCCCCCCACTGCTCCTGTCCCGGCACAGGAGCTTGAGGTGAAGTCTGTCAGACGCGCTCCACTCCAGCGGGGATCCATCCAGATGTGCACGGCAGTTGTCCACAGCTGCAGGCCGGTGCCCTGCCCCGTGCCTCCTGGGGGGCGAGGCTCTGATGGGGCTGGGGCGCACTGGCAGAGGAGATATCGCGAGGCGACTTCCTGGGGGCGATGCTGCAGCTGACGATTAGGCGCTCAGGAAAAGCGAAGCCGGAAGGTCACTCCTCTGTTTCGGTTCGTTTCAGATCACAGCCCATGTTTTGATGCTTCTCAGCCTCTCACGTACATTGCCAGTAAGGTGAGCAGAAGCCTGGAAAGATGGACAGGAAGCTCGGTGTACGAGTGCACCTACTGCTGAGAGCTGCGGCAGACTCACCCAGCGGCTCAATATTCCAAGGTATAAAACACGGAAAGAGGGCCGCGGAGCTGGGAAGCGACTCGGAAGCAAGCAGGCAGCCAACTGAGAAACTTAGAAATTATGCTGAACTGCTTTAAGGCGACGACAAAAACAAACCCAGAAAAAAAAACGATACTCCGCCCACCGCCGCGATGACGACATCACAGAGGGGGAGAGCGAAAAAATTGCGGGAACACCCCTGAATCTGGTCCGGCCTTGAAGGACAGATCCGGCTCTCAATGGCTAGCCTCCATTTATGGAGCTAGCCAATGGGAGCCGGGGGACGTTCCTGAAGCCCTTATTGTAAGCAATAGATTTCACCTGCGCCGAAAAGCTGCGCACAAGTGCGCAGCCTTCGGCCCGGCAAAACCTAAAAACAGAGTCACTCAGCAGTGAGAGAATACAACTTGTGCATTCAGAAGCAATTTAAGGAAGAATTGCTCTGGGGACAGGCACATACAAAAACATGGAGCCAGAGAATGAGATGAGCAAACTATCCAATCATGAGCTATGGGCTGTCTGAAAGACAGCGTGTGTATTATATTCTAGTCCACAGGCATTCTACAGCAGACCGCTAAAGCGATCTCTGGACGAGACCGAAAAAATGACCTTTAATAGTGTTGACAAGAATTGCCATGGGGACTTATTAGTAGAGGAGCTCTGGATTGCCTTTTCAGCCTGCATGATGGGTATCCTCCTGTTTCCTTTGGGCAAAACAAACTGTAAAAGATATTTTTACCACAGCGCACATAATTCAGATCACTCTTCCTTGGAGCATATGTCCATGGTACCCAAATCATATGGACCACATTTTGTTCCCATCTTTGGCCATTGCTTGTGAAGTAAAATCTTCTATCCCAAAATAATGGGATGGTTACTCTCACCAGCCTGAACATCCAAGATGAACTTGTCCTAATAATCATTTCCCCAGGAGCATTGCTACTACAACAGTTTACACAGCAGTCTCTTCAAGGAGGTATGGTGGTTTTGCTCAGTTGTGCTTTAGAAAGACCCATTTCCTCCACAAAGGAAAGTTATGACTGTCCTACATTGTGTGATTGTTCTATCAGAAAAAGGTGTACGTTTGCAGACATTGAAAGACTATCTGGCTGTGATCTTGGAATGTCTATATTCCTCTGAACAACGTTCTTTATGCTAGAAACTTAGCACTGAGATTCCAGAAAGGTTGGCACAATAATTTTTCACCCACCTTGGGACCATAACCTGGTGTTAACGTTCCTAATGGATCCATCTGTTGAGCCATTATACTGTTGTTCAGTTTCTCTCCTTGAAAACATGTGGGTGTTGGGTGTTTTTTTTTGTTGCTTTAAGTGTCCAGAAGTAAGAGAGCGGCAGCTACTGGTAGCTTCTCCTTGGTTAGCTGATTTTGCAAATTGCTGAGTGACTATTGAGGGTAAAGCCTTCCTTCTTACTTAAAGTACTGTCCGAATTCCAATTATTAAACAATATTTTGGAGCTGGAGAAGAAACATCCCAAACTGGACCCAGGAAGTGCCCTTAGCCTCTAAATTCATGTAACTGAGGACACTTGCTGTGCTTGATGATAACCTAGTTATTGGTTGCAAGGCAGCTGAACTTGGCCAGTCTATTAAAAAAAAAGTTTAGTTTTGTGTGTCAAAACCTGTTATGGCTTGGTTGCGAAAGCCATCTTAGACCTTTAGAGCACATTCGACAAGAGGTAAGGCAGCAACTTCTCCCCTCCTTCAGTATCCTCTTGCAAACGATTTGTCAGGCTACCAGATAGTCTTAGGCTCACTACTTCACAAAACACCATTGTTCTGATTGAGATAATCAAGAAATTGGATGATGTACTGCAAGACTGCAAATTTGTGGAAGGAACATTTTACAACTGATGTTCCCGAGGCACCAAGGCCAGTTCATTCATGATGACTCTGAGAAATGTTATGTATACCGGCAGAGAAAGCAGCAAGAGGCCCAATTTGATGGACAAGTTAGGGGATTATTCAAAATAACATCCGGGTGCCAAATGTCAGTATTTCCATTCCCATGGAATGCAGTGTATGTAGGCATGGCACACAGGCATGTGTGCCTTGTCATGTTTTCACTTTTATCTGTGCTAAGACACGCAGCCTTCAATGGCATTATACATGAATTAGGTGAGGGGTCACTTAGGGTAGCACAATACATGCTGGAGCCCATGGAGACCCTCTTTAGTACCCTTGTCCTAGGTACCCGGGGTGCCATTTGCTAGGGGGCTTACAGGGGTCTAAAGGTATTGCCAATTGAGGGAACAATATACAGTTATAGAGAATGAGATCTTCCACTGGGGACCTGGATAGCAGGCACCTAGTGCACTTCCTCTCAAAATTGCATCAAATACCAGGCAAAAAGTGAGGCTGACCATGTCAAAAAGGGCACTTTCTACAATGGGCAAATGTTCTAACCCCCCCATTTAAGTTTAAAGTTCTCTAACAGAAGCATAAACAGTTTTTTCCAATGATGTTCTGTTACTAGACTTTACAGTCATCATTGAAAAGAAGGATCAAATCTTCAATGGCGTCCCGGGGCTGTACTCTCCCAGGCTGTTGCCAACTGGAGGGAAGCACCAAAGTTCACAATTCGATGTGAACTAGACATGAGTGACTCGCTGGGAAGAGTGGTTTCACGGACAGTGGGTTTACGACCCCACACCCGACAGAGGACAACTAGCTTGTCTGGGATGTCCAAGCATCGCTTATGGACTTGCGCTTTGATGGCTTTGTCTCTTCGGAGACAAGGTGGTTTCTGCGCTGGAGCGCTTTAAGGACAGCAGGGCTAAGGCCATGGCCCTTTCCATGGCACACTCTTCCCAATCCGCCTTCTGCTCCTTTTGTGACCATAAAAGGGACTTCCAGCCGCATCTGTATCTGCCCAGTCACTACGGCGCACAAGGTCCACAGCCTATGAGTGGCAAAGGACGCAGTACCTACAGGCGCTGTGGGTCTGATAGCCAGCGGGTGGATCAACCCACGCCCACCCCCTCCCCCTTCTTGGCAGCCACAGCCTCCAAAGGTTCCTAATCTTCCCTTTTACCATCATCAGCACCCAGTGGGCGGCCGGATTCCCCATCCCTTGTCCCACTTGCGGTCCATAATATCAGACAGGTGAGTTTTGCAGATTGTTCGAAGGTACTATTCCCTCCTCTTCGAGCCTATCTCTCCTCCATGCCACCTACTTACGACAGGCTGACTAAGGGCCACCTAGCCCTTTTCTGCTATGAAGTAAGGTCTCTCTTGTCCAAGGGAGCCATATAGAGGGTCTAGAAGTAGGTTGTGGTTGTTATTGCCGCTACTTTCTGTTGCCCTAAAAGGATCTTCATCCTATCCTCGACCTGTGCTCTCAATTTCTTGCTGGAACTAGGAGACTGGTTGGTAGGCTTAGAGTTTTAGGATGCATACTTTAATATCCCTGTCCTGCCTGCCCATAGTCGTTACCTGTTCATAGTGGGCCGCAAGAATTTTCAGTTTCCCGTGCTTCCTTTTGGCCTCACCAACACTCCTCGCTGATGGCGGTGGTTGCAGCTCATCTGCAGAGATTAGGGGTGCAAGTCTTCCCCTATCTCGAAAACTGGCTATTGAAGGCAGGCTCCTCCCAGGCTGTCATCTGCCACCTCGACTACAATAGACCTCCTGCGTTCACTGGGGTTCACTATCAATGTGCCAAAGTGTTACCTGACTACCTCTCAGGTGTTCCCTTTCATCTTAGTTGTTCTGGACACTGTACAGTTTCCCGCCTATCCTCCAGAACGGCGTATCCAGGATATTCAGACTATGATGCTGATGTTTCAGCCTCTGCCCTAGATTTCAGTGGTACTGACTGAGTCTCCTGGGCCTCATTGCCTCCTGCATCCCGCTGGTGACACATGCCTGCTGGCATATGCAGGCTCTGCAGTGTAACCTGTAGTTCCAGTGGGCACAGCATCAGAGTGATCTCTCCAACATGGTCCAGAGCTCGGAGGGAACTGCGAAAGATCTGCAGCGGTGGATAATGAACCGCAATTGGTTCATCAGCCGACCCCTCTCCCTTCCCCAACCAAATCTGGCTGTAGTGACAGATGCGTCACTCCTGGGATGGGACGGCCATTAGGGTGAGGTGGAGATAAGGGGACTCTGGTCTCTGGCAGAATCTGGACTCCATATCAACGTGTTGGAGCTCAAGCAATACGGCTGACATTAAGTCCTTCTACCCTCCATCAAGAGAAGGCTAATGAAGGTGTTCACAGACAACACCACCGCAATGTGGTACTGCCACAAACAGGGATGGGTGGTCGTGGACCCTTTGCCAAGAGGCCCTGCATCTCTGGACTTGGCTGGAACATCAGGGCATTTCCTTGGTGGTTCAAGATCTTGAGGCCTCTCTAAACTCCAGGGCAGACAAACTCAGCCGCAGATGCCTAATGGATCAAGAATGGCGTCTGCATCTAGAGGTTGTGTAATGTCTCTTTCAGCAGTGGGGAGAGCATTGTTTTGACCTGTTTGCCAACGCCAGGAACACGCAATGTAAGCAGTTCTGCACGCTGAATTTTCCAAGGCGACTCTCGCTCGGAGACACTTTTCGTCTCAAGTGGAGCTCAATCCTCCTGTACGCCGTTCCACCCATACCACTCCTGCCCCAGAAGATCCGGAACGACCAGGCCAAAGTCATCCTTGTGTCTCCAGTCTGGGGACGGAGGGTCGGGTATCCCAAGTTGTTGATCATGGCCATCTTTCCTGGAGTCAGGTTGCCCCTTCTGGAGATCTTCTGTAGCAGCAGCTGGGGAAGGTTCTCAACCAGAACCTGTCTGTGCCCCGCCTTCTTGCATGGAGATTGAGCAGCGACAGTTGACCGCTTTCAACCTTCCTCCTGAAATCTGTAACCTTATCTTGGCAGCCACGCTTCCCTCTACTTTTGATCCTTTCCCAGCAGGACTCTGCTCTGGGCACTCTCATGGGCTATCTCTGCCATTTATTTCAGCTTTTCCTGCATTTGCATGACCAGCCATCCCGCTTTAAATCCCCTAATTTAAAAAGGTTTTGAAAGGTTTATTCTTTCACTCTTTCATTATACCCCAGTGGGAACTCAGCCTTGTCCTTACTTTCCTTATGTGATCTCCCTTTAAGCCCCTGCACAATTGTCCACTCTGGCTCCTTTCCATCAAGATGGCCTTTCTCGTGGCTATTACATCTGCCTAGAGGGACCGTGAACTTCAGGCCTTGTCCTCCAATTCTCCTTATCTGAACATGTACGTTTACTGGTGCTTCGTACGAGAGCTTCCTTTCTCCTGAAAATGGTTACTCCTTTCATTTAGGCCAATCCATCACACTGCCTACTTTTTTTGCTCCGCCTCATCACTCCAAGGAGGAGGAGCCACTTCACCATCTGGTCCCAAAAAGAACATTGTCGTTCTAGCTGGACTGCACACGAGTTTCGGATAGACGACCAACTCTTCGTGGGTATGTCAGAGAGAAGAAAGGTCGGGCCATACAGAAGAGGACCACCTCACAATGGATCGTGCTTTGTATCTAAATCTGCTATGCATTGCCTAATAAGCAATCCCTGAGGGTTTGCGTGCTCATTCCACCAGAGCTAAAGCTGCTACCACTGCGTTAGCACGCAAAGTTTTGGCCCTAAACATGTGTCAGGCAGCAACGTGGGCTTTACTGCACACGTTTACTTAGCACTACTGCCTGGATAGTCTGGTCCATAGTGCTGGATAGTCCGGTCCGTAGGAATGGGCATTTTTCGTGTTCGGTCTTATAGGACTTCCTCATGTGAAATTGATCCACAGACCCACCTTTGGGGAGGTATTGCTTGGGTATCTGTTCTGCGGCTAGAAGTCTCTATCAGATTAACAATTACTCACCTTTGATAACGCCGTATCTGAAAGAGACACGTTAGTGATAGATTCCTTACCTTATCCGGAAATGTTTGCGTAGCAGTACCCTTGCGCGTCGTTAGGCGTCGTCTGCGGCTCCGCGTCAGTCGTCTGCGTCGTGGGTGCCGTGATGAAGTCGTCGAAGTACTTAGACACCGCCTCCGCGTGCTGACGTCAGTTCTTCTTTTTTCAGCGCCAGCAGCGCAGATCCGGAAAAAGTGGTACCTTAGTCACTTGTTGTTTGGCTAAACTTTTTTGATCCCTTTTGATTGTTTTTCTTGAGTCTTGCGACTCCGGACGGTTCCGATAGGGATACCAGGTTTCAAGCCTTTTGAGGATTGCGACCGACTGATGTCGGTCACCGACCCTCACAGTCGGTGTCCACTGTCTCGGCGTCGACCACGACGACAAGACCTGCTCTGACTGCCGGGCCCTGACTTCGAAAGCTAGGTGGTAGCGGTACCCGCAAGCGACTCGAACTCCGGCAGTCGGCCACGCGCTGTGAGAGGTCCCGGTCCTAACGGAGGTCGAGGGACAGGTCGCGGGGTAGGAGCCATCACAGCTCCGGGAGTCGACATCACTCCTCCGGGTCAAAGTCGTAGTCAGGTAAGCACAAGAAGTCGAAGAGACGTCATCGCTCTTCCGACTCCCCCCGACGCTCGCGCAATGCGGCCGGGGGTTCGGGTGACACCGCCCACGCGGCTCCGTCGGAGTCGCGGGCGTCGCAGCCTGCTCCACACCCTCCGGTCCCTGGGCAGAACGTGACGCCGAGGGAGATCGAGCGCTTCCTCATGGCCATGAGGTCCCTCTCTTCACCGACGGGCTCCACGGCGCCTTCGGGCCCAACGGGGCCGTCTGGAGGCCCTAGCGGGTCGGGGGCTTCGGCTCGACGCCGTCGGGTACTTGGGCCCGGCGCCGTTGGGCCCCACTGGATCCGCTTCGGGATCCGGGTCGGCGCCGGTTGACCTAACTACCTCACTGGCGCCGACCCCTCAGGTCTCACCCCTGGCACCGTCCTCGGGCGGCGCCGTCCCCGATGCCTCTCTCACTCCGGTTCCGGCGTCGGAACGGCGCCGCTGTGCGCCGCTTTCGATGCTGCTTGGGGAGTTTACCTTCTATGAACCGGCCCCGTCGTTTGACAACCCTGATTATCAGGAGATGGGTGATGAGGAGTATTGGGAGGGGTCTGAGGACCCTCTGACACGGGAGTGTCAGTCTCAAGAGGACTGGACAGGTGGACTTGAGGATGACAGTGGTCTGGACACCTCACCAGACACTGGCTTTGTCTCGCCTCCTACCGTGGCTACGGAGGAGGGGGCAACTTACAGTGTGGTGTTGATGCGGGCGGCCAAGGCCTTGGGCCTTGAGCTCCCTGTCGCGGCCGTGAGGACTAACCTCCTCACTGAGGTCCTTAAACCGCAGTCAAGCTCGGCCGAGCCTCTGCTGTCGTTTAATGAGGCCTTGACCGCCGTTCTTTTGGGCACTTGGTCCAGGCCTGCTACGGGTTCGCCCGTAGATAGGAACGTGGCCAGACGCCACCACCCCGGGCGACCCATGTTTCCTGTCCACCCACCACACCCCGAGAGCCTGATCATCCAGGCTTCGAATTCCCAGACCGCATTCCCGTCGGCTCCGCCGGACAGTGAATCCAAGAGGTATGAGCAGTACGGCAAAAAGGTATTCCCCTCCCTTAGTCTGGGACTGCGGTCTTCCAACACCGCATGCCTCTTGGGCCGCTACACCCACTCTCTGTAGGACACGGTCGCGGAATTGCTGCCAGAGTGTCCGTAGGAGGTACGGGCCAAACACCGCCAAGCCCTTGTGGAAGGCCGGGATGCAGCAAAATATTCTATCCGGTGTGGGCTGGATACCACGACTCACTGGGCAGAGCGATGGCAACGACGGTGGCGATTCGTCGCCACGCCTGGGTGAGGTCCGCCAACTTTTCGGCCGATGTCCAGAATACACTCATGGACATGCCGTTTGATGGCCGTCGCCTTTTCGGCGACAAGGCAGACCACGCGCTTGAGCGCTTTAAGGACTCCAGGGCCACGGCCAAGTCCTTGGGCCTCTCGGCCCCATGCCAGCAAATGGGTGCCTTTCGCTCCTTTCGTGGCCAAGGAAGGGGCACCCCCACACGTGCTGCCAGCCACGCACCGCAGACTAACATCCAATGTGGTGGCGGCCGTGGAATTCGCCGTGGAGGTGGTCAGGGACAAGGGTGAGGTAAGTCCACACCTTCCCCTGCAGCATCCGCCTCAAAACCCTCCTAGTCCGTGCTTTCAGGCCCATGTGACGCCAGTAGGGGGCAGGGTTCGCCATCACCACTCCCACTGGCGCACTGTCACATCCGGCAGGTAGGTGCTGCAAATCGTCCGAAAGGACTACTCCCTCCCCTTTGAGACGAACCCTCAAGCCATGCCACCGCAATACCACCGTGTATCGGGGATCATATGCGACTTCTGCAGGAGGAAGTTTCGGCCCTCTTGGCCAAGGGGGCCATCGAGCGCTTTCCTGGGCCAGAAGTAGGATGTGGTTTCTACTCCCACTACTTTCTGGTACCCAAGAAGGGCAAAGGGGGCCTACGCCCTATCTTGGACCTACTGAACGTCAACGGCTTCTTCCGAATGGAGAAGTTCAAAATGCTGACTCTGGCTCAGGTCGTAGCTGCCCTGGACCCAGGAAACTGGATGGTAGCGTTGGACTTGCAGGACGCTTATTTCCACATCCCTGTCCTGCCGCCCACCGGCGCTACCTGCGGTTCACGGTAGGCCACAAGCACTTTCAGTTTACTGTGCTCCCCTTCGGCCTTACCAGCGCCCCACGGGTGTTCACGAAAGTGATGGCAGTGGTTTCAGCTCATCTGTGCAGGTTAGGGGTTTCAGTCTTCCCCTACCTCGACGACTAGTTGTTGAAGGCGGGCTCGCCCCAGACAGTCGTCAGCCACCTCCAGACGACGGCAGACCTCCTGCACCAGCTGGGGTTCTCCATCAATGTGCCGAAGTCACACCTGTGCCCCTCCCAGAAGCTCCTCTTCATCGGAGCGGTTCTCGACTCGGCGCAGTTTCGGGTTTCCCCCCCGGACAGCGGGTTCGGGATACACAGGCTCTAATTCCGATCTTTCAGCCGTGAGTTTCGGTCAGGTTGACGCTGCAGCTTTTGGGGCTGATGGCCTCCTGCATCCTTCTTGTGCATCACGCCCGTTGGCGGCTGCGGGCTCTGCATTGGGACCTGAAGTTTCAGTGGGCCCAACATCAGGGCAACCTGTCCAACCATGTCCTGATCTCGGAGGGCACTGCGAGACAGCTTCAGTGGTGGCTCACGGACCACCATTGGGTCAGCGGCAAATCCCTCTACCTTCCCCAACCGGAACACGTAGTTGTGACTGACGCGTCCCTCCAGGGCTGGGGAGGCCACATGGGAGAGGCGGAGATCAGAGGCCTCTGGTCTCCGGCGGAGTCCCGGCTCCATATCAACCTTTTGGAACTGCGGGCGATTCGTCTAGCACTGAAGGCATTCCTCCCCTCTGTCCAGGGGAGTGTAGTGCAGGTGTTCACGGACAACACCACTGCCATGTGGTACTGCAACAAACAGGGCGGGGTGGGGTCGTGGGCCCTCTGCCAGGAGGCTCTGCGCCTCTGGCAGTGGCTGGAACATCAGGGCGTGACCCTGGTGGTTCAACACCTGGCAGGTTCTCTGAACGCCAGGGCGGACGAACAGAGCCGCCGGTGAATGATGGATCACAAATTGCATCTGAACTCGAACGTGGCGCAAGGTCTCTTTCTGCAGTGGGGAAAACCTTGGTTAGATCTATTCGCCACCGAAGAGAACGCGCAATGTCATCAGTTCTACGAGTTGGAATTTCCAAGGCGACATTCGCTCGGAGACGCTTTTCGTCGCGAGTGGAGTTGCGGTCTGTTGTACGCCTTTCCACCTATACCACTTCTGCCCAGAGTGCTGAAGAAGATCAAAAGCGACCAGGCCCAAGTCATACTTGTGGCTCCGGACTGGGTATGAAGGTACTGGTATCCAGAGCTACTCATTATGTCAGTCGATCCCCTGGTTCGTCTGCCTCTTCGGGAGGACCTTCTGTCGCAGCAACAGGGGACGGTCCTCCACCCGAACCTGTCCAGTCTCCACTTCCATGCTTGGAGATTGAGCGGCGACAGTTGAGGCCATTTGACTTGCCTCCTAAAGTCTGTAATATCATTCTGGCAGCCAGGCGTCCCTCCACAAAGTCGGTATACGCCTGCAGGTGGAACAGATTTGTGGCATGGTGCACAGCAAAGGCTGTGGATCCTCTCTCTGCCCCTCTTTCTGAGGTTCTTCTCTTCCTTCTTTCTCTTGCCCAGCAGGGCTCTGCTCTGGGCACTATCAAGGGCTACCTTTCTGCCCTTTCAGCCTTCCTAAGGCTGCCTGATCAACCATCTTTGTTCAAGTCCCCAATTGTAAATCGTTTTCTGAAAGGCATCACACACATGTTTCCACCTGTTCCCTTCGTGATGCCTCAGTGGGACTTGAACCCGGTTCTTATTTTTCTGATGTGCGCTCCCTTTGAGCCACTTCACAACTGTCCTATCCGCCTTCTTACTCTGAAGGCTGCATTCCTGGTTGCCATCCCCTCTGCCAGGAGAGTGAGTTAGCTCCAGGCTCTATCCTCTAAACCCCCTTTCCTTTCTGTCCATCCGGACAAGGTTGTGTTGCGGACAAAACCCTCTTTCCTGCCCAAGGTAGTCACAGCCTTCCACATCGGGCAGTCCATCACCTTGCCTACCTTCTTTCCACCTCCGCATCCCTCGAAAGAGGAAGAGGCTCCACCGTCTGGACCCAAAACTTGCGCTCTCATACTATCTGGATCGCACACGCCAGTTCCGGGTGGATGGCCAACTCTTTGTTGGTTACGTGGGAGCTAAGAAAGGACGGGCGGTGCACAAACAGACCATCTCTCGGTGGATCGTGTTGTGAATCCAAGCGTGCTACTCTATGGCTAAGAAGGAACCTCCTGTTGGGCTGAGGGCCCATTCCACTCGGGCGACGGCGACTACTACTGCCCTGGGCCGAGGAGTCCCCTTGCAGGACATTTGTCAGGCAGCTACGTGGGCCTCGCTGCACACGTTCACAAGACACTACTGCCTGGACAGCCAAGTCCGGAGGGATGGCTTCTTTGGCCGTTCCGTCCTCCAGGACTTTCTGGTGTGATTATTGGTTCGCAGACCCACCACCGGGGTTGGTATTGCTGGGTTATCTATTCTAAGGTAAGAAATCTATCACAAACGTGTCTGTCAGATTCACAAGTTACTACTTGTGTAACAATATATCTGTAAGAGACATTAGTTAGTGATAGATTCCTTACCGACCCACCCATCCTCCCCGTTCTGCGAACCAATATCTAGGGTTAAGGTCATCCCCTTTCAGTGCCCTAGTTTCAATGGCACCAGTGTTGGTTTTTAACATGACTGCGTTTCTGGCGCGTAAAAGCTTTGTCTAAGAACTGATGTCAGCACGCGGAGGCGGCGTCTAAGTACTCTGACAACGTCATCACGGCGCCCACGACGCCAACGACGGACGCGGAGCCGCAGATGACGCCTACCGACACGCAAGGGTACTGCTACGCAAAAATTTCCGGATCCAGTCTGACTCCTGGGGATATTCTAAGGTAAGGAATCTATCACTAACTAATGTCTCTTACAGATATAACGTTACCCAAGTAGTAACTCGTGCATCTGGTAGAGAAACACTCTAGCAGCAGCTTCCTTATCAATACCACCCATCCTCCCCGCTCTGCGGACGGATTTCTAGGGACAGGGATTTGCCCTTTTCAGGGCTCTAGTTTTCCACACCAGTGGTCAGTGTACTTAGTGGCTCCGCGCTTCTGGCGTGGTAAGTCACAAAACGTGAATGACATCTGCACGCTGGGGTGGCGCCTATAAAGGCACCTCTCATGTCGGTTCCTACACCACCTACAGTTGCGCAGGGGCTCTGCTGAAGAAAAATTTCCCGATCCAATCTGGCGCCATGAGGTGACGAATCTGCAGCCAGCCCCTGCCAGAAAAGGCGTTACCGAACGTAAGTAACTTGTTCTGTACACTATAGCCTTGGTCTTTCCCTCTTGGCCACTTGTTTAATTCATTGATGAAAGAATCACTGCTATTTTTTTTCATCCTGGTATGGAGGTTATTTGTCCTCCTCCATCTGACCAATTTTAGTTTGTATTTAGTGGAGGTTGCAAGCCTATGGATCGTTTTTTTTTTTTTTTACAGACAGTCATGAATGTTCTTGCTTATGTCTATTTTCAGTCTTCCCAAAAGCCAAACACTGCAGAAGCCGACACCTCGAGCGAACTAGCCAAGAAGAGTAAAGAAATATTCCGGAAAGAGGTAAAAAGATGGGCATGTATAATTATCTTCACTGGTATGGTCACTTGTCTTGTTGGGATGCTGCATATGGGGGTCAATAAGCAGAAGAGAAATGCCTGTTGAAGTAAGAGTAGGCGAGCGGCTTTTGATCATTCAATGCCAGAACCTTGTATGCACACAATGTGCTTATTTGTTCTTTAATGAGAAGGCCTTTTCTTTTGGTGCTAGAGATTCCCGTGTATTTTGGACCTTGGACATTAACAGATAATTAAGGAATTCAAATTTGTGACTTTGTAGGAATATTATTATTTGACAAATACATTGTAGTTTAGAATTGTGGTGATTAGTATTTTTCATATTTACATACTTTTCTTTACATAACCTTTATGTTTTCTGTACTTCTATCATAATTAGAGCAAGTAGAGTCCCATTCTTGTTCAAATTCTGCATGACTATTGAAAATTAAATGCGTTTAGTGTTTTTTTTCAAATACTTTATTAATATTTACCAGTTCAAAATCGTCTAAATAGTGGTTTTTGTCTCCATGTTGGGACAGAAATGTCCTCTGCATTTTAAACAGGCATGTACTTCTTCCCTGAGTGCCTGTTTGTAAATGAATCAGTTGTCTTGACTTTATCTTGGCCCATGTGTACAGAAGCCTGGATTCGTCCCTGACAATGTGAGTACCAGGACCTGCCCTATTGCCTGGAAGAGTGCACCAGTCATACTCTTTTACAGGCGCTGGACTACTGTCCATGTCCAGTATGTATTCTATCAAGCAGTGTTTGCAGCGTATTGTTTACAATCCTTAGTGTGGCATGATCTTTTTCCTGCGTTAATGTGAATGTGGTCTGCATACTTCTCTGCTGTAAAATGAAACCCAGACCTTGCTCTGATATCCCGCGTGCGTGTTTGCGCAAAACTTATATGATGGTAGGGGGTCTGTGTATTTACGGATCTGAATACTGGATCCATTTTGGATGCCCCTGATTTAGCATGGCACAATATAGAGGATGAAGGCCGCTTTTCCCAGTTTGTTGTAGTGTTTTGCCTATTTTCCTGTAGCCAGAGGGTGGAAAACTTGACCCTTTAAAAATTCTGTGATGATCTTGCGGATTAGTTTTTCCTGAATCGTGCCATCTGGTAAACCGTAGGGATGAGACGTGGGACTGCAGTTTTAGGTGGTGTTCAAGGTCAGGAGGGTTCTATGCAGGGCCTGCCTTTTGACCCCACTCTGATTATTGATCAGGAAGGCTAATGCCAGCCAGATGCAAAGAACTCTCATTTCATTGTGCTTAAATTGTTGAGTCCTGGTGGATGCCAGCCCATTCCTACCTGCTGTAAAGAGACATCACTTTGCACGAAGGCTGTGTCTGGAGAGTAGCCTGAAAATGACATTTAAAAGAGAACCAACCTACACTGGTTCTGAACCCTCGGACAGTGTATCCGCATCCCCAGACTGGTAAATGTTTTTAAAAATGGGGTCTAAACCTCCACATTTTGTTCCACTCCTACGTTCTTCTTGACCAAGAAAGGGGTGCTCCATGGAGCACTCGAAGACTTGTTGTGCAACAAACTCTGGTGTCTGCCTGCCAGCCAGTCTGTAAGAGGTGAGAGAGTGCCTAATAAGCATAGAAGCCAGACTGCGTGCTGAGAGGGCGGGAGTGTGCCTGACCATGCAGAAGGAGAGACTGACCAGGAGGAGGGCCTCCGCATATAAGCACAACGAGGAACCCCAGAGAAAGGTGATGTTCAAGAGTAATCCCTACTGTAAAGGGTTCCCTAGTGTCTCGGCGCAGTTCACAAGTGAGCAGTATTGTCATTGCTGTGAGTGCATTAAAAGAAAGTGTCAAGATCTGAGGGCAGATTTGCAAACCACTGCACAGCCTGAACTACCGAAGCAACCAGCAGGTGCATAGAGGGGCTTAGCCTATCTGCTCCTAAGCATAATCTTGCCTGAGAACGTAGAGGGATGCTAATTGTGGGACTGCTACTATAATGGTGGGAAAGAGATTACTGGGAAGGCAGGTGAGTGTGCAGTGCTTCACTTTTAGAATATAGCTTAGTACAAACCTCTATATAGTACACTTTGGATTGTAAAGTACTACGTACAGCTGTAATATTAAAATAGCTTCTTTTCAATAAATGATTAGTACTGAGCTGGTCAGTGTTATTGTGTCTGTTGGTTGACTGTTGAGTTCTGAGCTCGCACAACCCTCCATTCCCCCCAATGCTCCCCATTCTATCCCCCTAAAATGCCTTTGTCTGCTCGTCCTCGCTACCCTGAGATTCAAGTCTGGAGAGAGCTGTACTTATCTAAGTTTGCAAAGTGATGGGCGGCGGCGTCTCGCCGGCGGCAAGATGGCTGCACCTTAAGTGTGAACAAAGCAATACAAAAGGGGATGATGGACGGAGCGTTTGAGCAAATCAAACACTCACCCCCAGTCAACTGATCTGGGTTTAATCCATCACCATTCTTTAGCTCACTCAGCCACCCCAGTTCAGACATGGCCATATGCAAATCAGTCTGACCCTGTGCCTCATGGGAACAGTCCAGCAGAACTGCCAAGCCATGTTTTCCCTGGACCGAAAACAAGCATCCTGGGACCGGTTTCGGATTCATAATCCTCATCAGCCAGACTATCTTGAATGCAGTGGCCAAGTGAGCAAGGGACTTGCGTCTGAGCATACCCTGCCAACTTAGGGCGAACAAAGCAATACAAAAGGGGATGATGGACGGAGCGTTTGAGCAAATCAAACACTCACCCCCTTTGCCACAGGATTCAAGATAGCCTGGCTGATGAGGATTATGAATCCGAAACCGGTCCCAGGATGCTTGTTTCCGGTCCACGGAAGATATGGCTTGGCAGTTCGGGCTGGACTGTTCCCATGAGGCACAGGGTCAGACTGATTTGCATATGCCATGTCTGAACTGGGGTGGGGGAGTGAGCTAAAGAATGGTGATGGATTAAACCCAGATCAGTTGACGGGGGATGAGTGTTTGATTTGCTCAAACGCTCCATCCATCATCCCCTTTTGTATCGCTTTGTTCGCCCTAAGTAGGCAGGGTATGCTCAGACGTGAGTCCCTTTCTCACTTTGCCACTGGATTCAAGATAGCCTGGCTAATGAGGATTATGAATCCGAAACCAGTCCCAGGATGCTTGTTTCCAGTCCAGGGAAGATATGGCTTGGCAGTTCGGGCTGGACTGTTCCCATGAGGCACAGGGTCAGACTGATTTGCATATGGCCATGTCTGAACTGGGGTGGCGGAGTGAGCTAAAGAATGGTGATGGATTAAACCCAGATCAGTTGACTGGGGGGTGAGTGTTTGATTTGCTCAAACGCTCCGTCCATCATCCCCTTTTGTATCGCTTTGTTCGCCCTAAGTTGGCAGGGTATGCTCAGAGTGAGTCCCTTGCTCACTTTGCCACTGGATTCAAGATAGCCTGGCTGATGAGGATTATGAATCCGAAGCCGGTCCCAGGATGCTTGTTTCCGGTCCAGGGAAGATATGGCTTGGCAGTTCGGGCTGGACTGTTCCCATGAGGCACAGGGTCAGACTGATTTGCATATGGCCATGTCTGAACTGGGGTGGCGGAGTGAGCTAAAGAACGGTGATGGATTAAACCCAGATCAGTTGACTCAGGGTGAGTGTTTGATTTGCTCAAACGCTCCGTCCATCATCCCCTTTTGTATCGCTTTGCACCTTAAGTGTGCCCAGCCGGCCGAGCGAATAATTCCCTAAAATCTGGGAAACATTGTGCTCATCCACACAATTGCTAAATAGGTTTGCGCTGCCAACATGTGGCTGCGGCACAACCTGTTGGCGAGAGTGACGCACCGTGCAAAAGCAAGAACGCCATGACTGGACTGGCAGGCTGCGAGTGAGACGAGGTCGCATGGGCAGCTGCTCACTACATGACACGCCGCTCTTTGAACGGCAGCAACAGAGACCCCACTTGTGAAGTCTGAATCTGCACCGCAGCTCTAGAGTGGAAACTACACCCCTGCGGAGGCACCACCAGCAATAACCACAGAGAACGCCTGTGACTGGACTGAGTCGACACTGATCTGCGGAGTGCACGCCACAACCAGCAGCGGCAAGCTACCGGGGCTTGCCCTAGAAGACTGCAACAGACACGGTCCAATGTTGAGATCTGCACAAAGCCACATAAAGTATCGAGGTGAGGCGGGGTGGGAGGGGTCTGTTTGCCGGAGGGGTCTGTTTGCCGCACATCGACAGCCTAAACACTGAGCGCTGAGACTTCCTGGCCCCGCTCTCCCCACAAATAGGCCACCACAGCTGGGCACACAATCATCTCAAGCGAGCGCCCAAACTGGGCCCATGTAAGCCGAAACCCAAACTGGGTGCTAAGAACACAGCAATGCCTTGTCATCAGAGCGGCTACTGCCAGAGGTGCATGTTGAGCGCTGCGACCACTTGAGCCTCATTTCCCCTGAATGCGAACTGCCACCATCAAACGCGTCCTCAACTGGAACAGGTGATAAGCAGGTGGTCTGATCAAACCTAACTAGGCCGCACCACTGAACTGGAGCTGTAACCCCCCCACCCCCCACACTCCGCATCCGCTGGTCCAGCTACAGCCTTGGATGAAAGCAGCTCCCTCCATATACGAAACACGCACCACCAGCTACATGCCTGCACTGACTAGCGGACATTGATACCCTGCTAAGTGCTCCCCAGGCCTGCTGCAATTAAACTTGCACTCAACTAGCATATTTGGAATGGACCAACTGGAGGTGTGGCAATGAACTAATTAACATCCCCTACCGCATTGCGATTCCAGAGATCGCCCGACTCTGAGTGACCGCAACTCCACTGCCAAAAAGATACATGAACTGCAACACATCTGCTGTCACATCCCGGGAACCTGACCACCGGGGAGCGATTCCGAATACAACCAGCAGTACTCAGTCAGTCTGAAGATGCCACAACCCGGGCGCTGAGAGTAACACCTGAGCAGAAAAGGCCAATAGCAAGAGGCCAAGTACATAAACCCATTCAGACCACATATACAGAGGACACCCTTGAGGTTTATCTTGCAGGGTGCGCAATTCACATTCTTGGCTCTACACCTCTTAAGATTGGGCCCTAAGAAACTACGGCCCAAGTAGACAAGGAGAAGGTACAGAACATCCCAGTGGACCAAAACGGAACAAAACGAAGAACCACAACAGCAACATACTTGGGGCGCTCCTTAGCACATTCTCCAATCCTTGTGCCCCAACCGAAGCTGCGATGGGAAAGGCTGACACCAAACAACCCAAGCTAACCTTTGAGGCCGGACGCACCGGAAGATACGGAGACCCACCTCAAGAGGCAGAACAGGCCACACAAACTGACACCACTTGGGTGCAAGATGAGGACATACTATCCCTAATCCTAGAGGTCAAATCTAGCCTGAAAACAATAGACAAAAAAAATTGACCACCTAGTGGCCCGACTTGAACAGGGCCAGCAACATGTGGATTTGCATGACCATCGGATCACCCACTTGGAAGCCAGAGTATCTGACGCAGATAACACCAGCTCCGAGAATCGCCAATGCCTGCTCAAAATGGACAAGACACTGGAACTCATCCGTGCTAAAAAAATAAAGACCTTGAATCCCACTCTCGGAGAAATAATCTTTGTATCACTAGAATCCCAGAATCTACAACCATATCCAAAGTGGAGAACTACCTAGAGTTGCTGCTTCGCGATCTGCTTGGCACTGCCTTGTCTGAGATCTTCATTGTTGAGAGAACGCACCGGTCACTTGGCCCACGGCCCCTCCTGCAATAATAGCCTCTATCCTAAACTACTGTGACCGCGGCACAATCCTGCTACAAGCCAGAGAAATTAGGGAAGTCAGAAATCAAGGAAACACTCTCCCATTCTATCCTGATTTCACCCTGGCAGTATAGGCAGCAAGGCAAGACTATCTACCGGGCAAACTAATCTTCCAACAACTGAACGTCCCATATGCGCGTATGTACCCAGCTAAACTTTGAATAGACACTAATGGCAAACAGCGCTCCTTCACTGACTCCAAAGCGTCCATGGCATGAGCCAAACAATTAGACAAATTCTACTCACGCTGCCCACCCGCATCATCTGAGGATGGCCACACCAGCGACGATGACTAATGACCCACGCAATACAATGTCCATCAGATCGGAACTGCTCCACTGCACTGCGATGCACCACTAAAATGCTAGGACACTAGTTCATTCTGAAGCTACGCTCCCCCTATACCTGTCTGGACACAGCAACCCAGGTTCTTACATACCACTTCCAAATGTACCGTCCCACTCTGCCACCCTCTCCTTGAGGCTGGGGAATAGACCTGCAGAATCCACGTACCCCAACAGGATAATGTCCATGAACTCTTTGCATTCCAAGTTGGGGAATTCTGAGTGGGGAGGGTACTTTGACTCAACCTGATTGGGGGGTTGGAGTGGCAGGGGGGTGTACATGGGTATTTCTAAGAGGACACTGGAAACATGGACCGCTTAACCAAGAGTTGTTGTTTTACTGATCTGAAAGAGACACGTTAGTGATAGATTCCTTACCTTAGAATATCCCCAGGCGTCAGACTGGATCCGGAAACTTTTGCGTAGCAATACCCCTGCGTGCTGGTAGGCGTCGTCTGCGGCTCCGCGTCCGTCGTCGGCGTCGTGAGCGCCGGGATGACGTCGTCGGAGTACTTAGACGGCGCCCATGCGCGCTGACGTCAGTTCTTCTTTTTTCCGCGCCAGCTAGCGCAGATCCGGAAGAAGCTCTACCCCCAGTCACTTTTTGACTGAAAAATTTTGATCCTTTTTGATCTTCTCTTTAGTCGACTGTCTCGACTATCGGTGCCAGGGATGCCCGGGTTCAAGCCTTGTTCGAAGTGCGGCCGACTCATGTCGGTCACGGACCCCCATCGCCGGTGCCTGAAGTGCTTAGGCCTCGACCACGACGATCGTACCTGCGCCGACTGCCGGGCCCTGACGTCGAAGGCTAGGCGGGAGCGGTCCTGCAAGCGTCTCGAGCTGAGGCACTCGGCCCCGCGCCGCTCCAGGTCCCGGTCCCGGTCCCACGGGAGGTCGAGGGACAGGTCGCGAGGTCGGAGTCATCGACGTTCCGGGAGTGACCACCGATCGTCTGGTTCCAAGTCCTCAGGTAAGAGGCATGAGAGGTCGGAGCGACACCATCGGTCCTCCGACCCGCCCCGACGCTCGCTCGATGCGGCCGGGGACTCGGGCGACACCACCCACGCGGCTCCGCGGGAGTCGCAAGCGTCGCCGCCTGCCCCACACCTTCGGGTCCCTGGGCACGGCGCGTCGCAGGAGGAGGTCAAGAGGTACCTCATGGCCATGAGGGCCCTCCCTCCTCAGTCGGTTCCCGTGGCGCCTTCGGGCCGATCGGCTCCGTCTGGAGGTCCTTCCGGGTCGGGCGCTTCGGCCCCGACGACGTCGGGTGCTTCGGGCCCGGCGCCGCTGGCGACTTCGGTCCCGGCGCCGCGCGACCTCGCTGGATCCGGCTCCGGATCCGGGACCTCGCCGGTCGACCTTACGACCTTACGACCTCACCGGCACCGTCCCTTCAGGTGTCGTCCCCGGCAGCCGATGTGGTTGCCGCCCCCAATGTTTGCTACGGTCCTACTCAGGAGTCGGAAGGGCGCCGCTGGGCGCCGATTCCGACGGCCTTTGGAGAGTTCTATCTCCACGAGGAGGCCCTGGCTGTTGATCCTGGTCTCCAGGAGCCAGGTGACGAGGAGCAGTGGGAGGGGTCCGAGGACCCTCTGGCACGTGATTGCCAGTCAAACCAGGACTGGACATATGAGCTTGGGGAGGCCAGTGGTATTGACACCTCGCCAGACACTGGATTTACGTCGCCCCCGACTGTGGCTTCGGAGGCGGGTTCTGCTTACAGCGTAGTGTTGACGAAGGCAGCTAAGGCCCTGAGCCTTCAGCTCCCCGTCGCGGCCGTGAGGACTAATCTCCTCACCGAGGTCCTCAAACCGCAGTCCGGCTCCGCGGAGCCCCTCCTGCCGTTCAATGAGGCCTTGTGTGACGTTCTTCTGGGCACTTGGTCCAAGCCCGCCACAGGCCCCCCTGTGGACAGGAACGTGGCCAGACGCTACCGCCCGGCACCGGGCGACCCATGCTTTTTGTCCACCCATCCCACCCCCGAGAGCCTGGTCATCCAGGCCTCTAACTCCCAAACCGCATTCCCGTCGGCCCCGCCCGACAGGGAATCCAAGAGATATGAACAGTTCGGGAAGAAGGTCTTCTCGTCTGTGAGCCTAGGGCTACGGTCTGTGAACACCAACTGTCTCTTGGGCCGCTACACCCACACTCTGTGGGACACGGTTGCGGAGGTGCTGCCACAATGCCCTGAGGAGGTCAGGGCTAAACTCAGCCAAACCCTTGCGGACGGCCGAGATGCGGCACGCTTTTCTATCCGGTGTGGGCTGGATACAACGGACTCACTGGGCAGGGCGATGGCAACGCCGGTGGCGGTTCGACGCCACGCCTGGTTGAGGTCCGCCAACTTCTCGGCCGATGTCCAGGCCACCCTCCTGGACATGCCGTTTGATGGCCGTCGCCTCTTCGGCGACAAGGCAGACCATGCGCTGGAACGTTTCAAGGACTCCAGGGCCACGGCCGAGTCCTTGGGCCTTACGGCCCCACGCCAGCAATCGGGTGCCTTTCGCTCCTTTCGTGGCCACGGAAGGGGCGCCCCACCACGTACCGTCAGCCACGCGCCGCAGAATGTTCAGCAACGCGGTGGCGGACGTGGGAACCGCCGTGGCGGTGGTCGGGGCCAGCGGCGAGGCCAGTCCACACCTCCCTCAGCAGCCCCTGCCTCAAAACCTTCCTAGTCCGAGTTTTCAGGCCCATGTGACGCCTGTGGGAGGCAGGGTTCGCCATCACCTCTCCCACTGGCATACAGTCACTTCGGACAGGTGGGTGCTGCAAATTGTCCGAAGGGGCTTCTCCCTCCCCTTCGAGTCATCCCCTCCATCCATGCCACCTCAATACCACCGTGTGTCGGGGGATCACTTGCAACTTCTGCAAGAGGAGGTTTCGGCCCTCTTGGCCAAGAGGGCCATCGAGCACGTTCCTGGGCCAGAAGTAGGACGTGGTTGTTACTCCCACTACTTTCTGGTACCCAAGAAGGGCAAAGGGGGCCTACGCCCTATCTTGGATCTGCGGAACGTCAACGGCTTCCTCCGGACGGAGAAGTTCAAGATGCTCACTTTGGCTCAGGTCCTGGCTGCCCTGGACCCAGGAGACTGGATGGTAGCGTTGGACTTGCAGGACGCCTATTTCCACATCCCCGTCCTGCCGGCCCACCGGCGTTACCTACGGTTCATGGTAGGCCAAGAGCACTTTCAGTTTACCGTGCTCCCCTTCGGCCTTGCCAGCGCCCCACGGGTGTTCACGAAGGTGATGGCGGTGGTCGCAGCCCATCTGCGCAGGCAGGGGGTATCAGTCTTCCCCTACCTCGACGACTGGTTGTTGAAGGCGGGCTCGCCCCAGACAGTCGTCAGCCACCTCCAGACTACGGCCGACCTCCTGCACTTGCTGGGGTTCTCCATCAATGTGCCGAAGTCACACCTGTGTCCCTCTCAAAAGCTCCTCTTCATCGGAGCGGTTCTTGACTCGGCGCAGTTTCGGGTTTACCCACCCGAACAGCGGGTTCGGGATATTCAGGCTCTGATTCCTGTCTTCAGGCCGTTATCCCGGGTCTCGGTCAGGTTGACGCTGCGGCTTCTGGGGCTGATGGCCTCCTGCATCCTTCTGGTGCGTCACGCCAGGTGGCGGATGCGGGCTCTGCAGTGGGACCTGAAGTTTCAGTGGGCCCAGCATCAGGGCAACCTGTCCGATCATGTCCTGATCTCAGAGGGCACTGCGAAGCAACTGCAGTGGTGGCTCACGGACCGCGACTGGGTCAGTGGCAGACCCCTCTCCCTACCCCAGCCGGAGCACGTAGTTGTGACGGACGCGTCCCTCCAGGGCTGGGGAGGCCACATGGGAGAGGCGGAGATCAGAGGCCTCTGGTCTCCGGCGGAGTCCCGGCTCCACATCAACCTTCTGGAGCTGAGGGCGATTCGTCTTGCACTGAAGGCATTCCTCCCCTCTGTCAGGGGGAGCGTTGTGCAAGTGTTCACCGACAACACCACCGCCATGTGGTACTGCAACAAACAGGGCGGTGTGGGGTCGTGGACCCTCTGCCAGGAGGCTCTGCGCCTCTGGCAGTGGCTGGAACATCAGGGCGTGTCCCTGGTGGTTCAACACCTGGCAGGCTCTCTGAATGCCAGGGCGGACGAACTCAGCCGCCGGTGCATGATGGATCACGAATGGCGTCTGAACTCGGACGTGGCGCAAGGTCTCTTTCGACAGTGGGGAGAGCCTTGGTTAGATCTATTCGCCACAGAAGAGAACGCGCAATGTCAGCAGTTCTGCGCGTTGGAATTTCCAAGGCGGCACTCGCTCGGAGACGCTTTTCGTCGCGAGTGGAGCTGCGGTCTGTTGTACGCCTTTCCGCCTATACCACTTCTGCCCAGAGTGCTGAAGAAGATCAGGCGCGACCGGGCCCAGGTCGTCCTTGTGGCTCCGGACTGGGCACGAAGATACTGGTATCCCGAGCTACTCAGCATGTCAGTCGATCCCCCGATTCGTCTGCCTCTTCGGGAGGACCTTCTGTCGCAGCAGCAGGGGACGGTCCTGCACCCGAACCTGTCCAGTCTCCACCTACAAGCTTGGAGATTGAGCGGCGGCAGTTGAGGCCATTTGACTTGCCTCCCGAAGTCTGTGATATCATTCTGGCAGCCAGGCGTCCCTCCACAAAGTCGGTATACGCCTGCCGGTGGAACAGATTTGTGGCATGGTGCACAGCAAAGGCTGTGGATCCTCTCTCTGCGCCCCTTTCGGAAGTGCTGCTCTTTCTTCTTTCCCTTGCCCAGCAGGGCTCTGCTCTGGGCACTCTTAAAGGGTACCTTTCTGCTCTATCAGCCTTCTTGAGGCTACCAGATCAGCCTTCTTTATTCAAGTCCCCTATTGTGAGTAGATTACTGAAGGGCATCACGCACATGTTCCCTCCTGTTCCCTTCGTGATGCCCCAGTGGGACTTGAATCTGGTTCTCACCTATCTGATGTGTGCTCCCTTTGAGCCGCTTCATAACTGCCCTCTTCGTCTCCTTACTCTAAAGACGGCCTTCCTGGTTGCCATCACCTCTGCCAGGAGGGTGAGTGAGCTCCAGGCTTTTTCTTCTTCTCCACCTTTCCTGTCTGTTCATCCTGATAAGGTGGTGTTACGTACACGACCTTCCTTTCTGCCCAAGGTTGTCACGGCCTTCCACATCGGGCAGTCCATCACTTTGCCCACCTTCTTTCCGCCTCCGCATCCCTCGAAAGAGGAGGAGAGGCTCCACCGTCTGGATCCAAAACGTGCGCTCTCCTACTACCTAGATCGCACACGCCAATTCCGGGTGGATGACCAACTCTTCGTTGGGTACGTGGGCGCGAAGAAGGGAAAGGCTGTGCACAAGAGGACCATCTCTAGGTGGATCATCTTGTGTATCCAAGCATGTTACTCCATGGCGAGGAAGGAGCCCCCAGCTGGATTGCGGGCTCACTCCACTCGGGCCACGGCAACGACTACTGCCCTGGGCCGCGGTGTCCCCCTACAGGACATTTGCCAGGCAGCTACGTGGGCCTCGCTGCACACGTTCGCAAGACACTACTGCCTGGACAGTCAAGTCCGGAGGGATGGCTTCTTTGGCCGTTCCGTCCTCCAGGACTTTCTGGTGTGATATTGGTTCGCAGACCCACCACCGGGGTTGGTATTGCTGGGGTATCTATTCTAAGGTAAGGAATCTATCACTAACGTGTCTCTTTCAGATGCACAAGTTACTACTTGTGTAACGATATATCTGTAAGAGACATTAGTTAGTGATAGATTCCTTACCGACCCACCCATCCTCCCCGTTCTGCGAACCGATATCTAGGGTTAAGGTCATCCCCTTTATCCAGTATTTGGGTGTCTTTCATAGATTCACATGCCTGAATCATTCCCCGTCGTCGAGACGGGAGCCTCCGGTAAATAAAAAAGTAATGTCCTATAGACATACATAGAGAAAATAGGCCTAAGGGCCTCCCCTTAGTAGCCTTTCTTTGTCCTTATTTAAAAAGGACCAAACTCTCACAGTCAGCCAATCAGCTCCGACCTCCCTCTAGAACCTTCCTGGGAGGAGCCTCAGTCCCTCAGATTTTCTACCGCACGTTGTGCTAAGGGAGTCTCCTCTGAGCTCTGCTCAGATTCTGTGTTTTTTCACTTCATAAATGACTTTGCTGTCAAGGATTCTTTCCTACTATGGATTATCTTCAAATACATTCTTTAAAGAAGGCCTGGTAAGGAAGAGGTTGCTCTGCTCTGATCCTCACACCGACTGCATTTACTGTCTATACTGCAGGCCAAGGACTGAAAGTCTGTCGCACTTTCTCAAGTAAGTTTTTGAGACACTAAGACCAGAAAGGAGGTTTTTTATTTTCTCCAGTGACCGAGATGAGGCGTTGTCCTCAACGTCTAGGAGACCTCAAAAGAGAAGAGAATCTCCTCAGACTCATTCCTCAGGGGAACGTCCTGAGAAGGCCCTCAAAAAGACCACTCATGGGTCTTCTGGGCACAGTCCTTCAAAATCTCCTCACTCTGTGGAAAAGGAGAGT
The DNA here is from genome assembly GCF_964263255.1 of Lissotriton vulgaris. Lineage (NCBI taxonomy): Eukaryota > Metazoa > Chordata > Amphibia > Caudata > Salamandridae > Lissotriton > Lissotriton vulgaris. Next base: position 343,150,604 of record NC_141698.1, on the reverse strand, counting down.
AAAGGACTGGCTTCTGGAGAAAAATCATGTAAAAAAGACGACTTCTGAGCCGTCAAAATCACCTCCTCTGGTCATAGGACCCTTCAGAAGGGCGTCTTCTATACCGTCTGAGGTAAAGACTAAGAAGCCAACCTCGTCTACGATGGCCTCGTCTACGATGGTCTTGTCTACGACGGCTCGTCTACGACGGCTCATCTACGATGGCTCGTCTACGATGGCTCGTCTACGATGGCTCGTCTACGACGGCCTAGTCTATGGCGTCGACGATGGCCTCATCTATGATGGCCTTGTCTACGATGGCCTCGTCTACAATGGCTCGTCTACGACGGCTCGTCTACGAAGGCTCGTCTACGACGGCTCGTCTACGACGGCTCGTCTACGACGGCTCGTCTACGAAGGCTCGTCTACGACGGCTCGTCTACGACGGCTCGTCGACGACGGCTCGTCGACGACGGCCTCGTCTACGACGGCCTCGTCTATGGCGTCGACGATGGCCTCATCTATGATGGCCTCATCTATGATGGCCTCATCTATGATGGCCTCGTCTATGATGGCCTCGTCTATGATGGCCTCTTCTATGATGGCCTCGTCTATGATGGCCTCGTCTACGATGGCTCGTCTACGATGGCAGCGTCGACGACGAGAGCGTCAACGACGGCCTCGTCTATGACTGCTCTTCTATGAGGGCCTCATCTATGATGGCCTCATCTATGATGGCCTCATCTATGATGGCCTCATCTATGATGGCCTCATCTATGATGGCCTCATCTATGATGGCGTCATCTACGATGGCTTGTCTACTATGGCCTCATCTACGATGGCCTCATCTACGATGGCCTCATCTACGATGGCTTGTCTACGATGGCTCGTCTATGACTGCTCGTCTACGACGGCCTGTCTACGGCGTTGACGTTGGCCTCGTCTACGTTGACCTAGTCTACGACGGCCTCGTCTACGATGGATTCATCTACGAGGGCTCGTCTACGACGGCATCGCCATCGACTACCTCGTCTATGACTGCTCGGCTATGACGGCCAGTCTACAGCGTCGACGAGGCCCTCGTCTATGATGGCCTCGTCTATGATGACCTTGTCTATGATGGCCTCGTCTATGATGGCCTCGTCTATGATGGCCTCGTCTATGATGGCCTCGTCTATGATGGCCTCGTCTATGATGGCCTCGTCTATAGTGGCCTCGTCTATGATGGCCTCGTCTATAGTGGCCTCGTCTATGGTGGCCTCGTCTATGATGGCCTCGTCTATGATGGCCTCGTCTATGATGGCCTCGTCTATGATGGCCTCGTCTATGAGGGTCTCGTCTATGAGGGCCTCGTCTATGAGGGCCTCGTCTATGATGGCCTCGTCTATGATGGCCTCGTCTATGATGGCCTCGTCTATGATGGCCTCGTCTATGATGGCCTCGTCTATGAGGGCCTCGTCTATGAGGGCCTCGTCTATGAGGGCCTCGTCTATGAGGGCCTCGTCTATGAGGGCCTCGTCTATGAGGGCCTCGTCTATGAGGGCCTCGTCTATGAGGGCCTCGTCTATGAGGGCCTCGTCTATGAGGGCCTCGTCTATGAGGGCCTCGTCTATGATGGCCTCGTCTATGATGGCCTCGTCTATGATGGCCTCGTCTATGATGGCCTCGTCTATGATGGCCTCGTCTATGATGGCCTCGTCTATGATGACCTCGTCTATGATGGCCTCGTCTATGATGGCCTCGTCTATGATGGCCTCGTCTATGATGGCCTCGTCTACGACGGCCTCGTCTACGATGGATCGTCTATGGCGTCGTCTACGACGGCCTCGTCTATGACTGCTCGTCTACGACGGCATAGTCTATGACTGCGATCTAGTCGACTGGCTCGTCGACGAGGGAAATTCCGACAATTCTGGAATCTCTTATAAGGTGGTAGAGCAGGTTGCTAAACGTTTTAAGATCTCAATTGCCTCTCAAGAACAGGACTGCTTCTTGTATGACTTCATAGAACCTCTCAAGAAAGCATTAAGGTCATTACCGATTATCGATTACCTATAGTCAGAAGGGGTATAGGGCGCCAGATACAGCACTGGCGTGTTTAACAGGATATCCTAAGCCGGACTGCGTAGTGACATAGACGACCCAGAAGAACTCCAGGAATCCTTCGGCCCCTTTGTCGCTTCCTCCTGATAAGGGGAGAAAAAAGAGTTGACAACATTGGGAACAGGTTTTCCTCAATGTCGGCAATGATGGTAAAGGCAGCGAATGCCCTAGCGCTCTTGGGACGCTATCATAGACAATTGTGGGCACACATAGCCACATACCTGTCGGAATTGCCAGATTCATCCAAGGAGGATTCTGCTAGATGGTGGAGAATCGGCATCAGAAACTATAGATCGCGCGATGGATATCGCAATGACAAGGTTCCGCCAGTTGGCTGGAGCAACCCCTCCCTGCAGGCTTCCGCACAAACATCTACGCCTGCTGCTCCAGGAAATATCTGCGATGTTGAAGAAAGGAGCGATCGAGCAAGTTCATTCGTCTCAAAGAGGGAAAGGATTTTATTCCTGCTTCTTTCTTATACGCAAGAAGGAGAAAGAGTGGAGGCCCATACTAGACCTCAAAGCACTAAACTCTTTCCTGAAGAGTCAGTCGTTCAGGATGGTGACGATCCAAGAAATACTAGGCATACTGGAAAAAGGAGATTTTATGACATCTTTGGATCTCCAGGATGCCTATTACCACATCCCGATTCTCAAGGGGCACAGAAAATTCCTGAGATTCGAGGTGGCAGGGCAGCACTACCAATTCAAAGTCCTACCGTTTGGCCTCAAATTGGCACCGCAGATTTTCACCAAGTGCCTTTCACCTGTGGCAGCTTTCCTGCGTCAAATGGGTCACCAAGTCTTCCCCTACCTCGACGACTGGCTGGTAACGGCACCTTCAGCTGCAGGCTCGACCAAATCCTCCAACGCCTGCACCAATCTCTTTCACCAGCTAGGATTGACTCTCAATCACGAGAAATCCTGCATGACCCCAACAAGAAACATCACCTTCCTCGGGGCGACCTTGAACACGGAATGAGCAAGGGCATTTCCTTCAAGGGACAGGAAAAACAGGATAATATCTCTGGCCACGGCTGTGGCATCAAGGAAGTCCCTAAGAGTTCGAACCTACAAATCACTCCTAGGAATGATGTCTGTAGGAAGGTACATCCTGACTATGGTTGCCCCCAACTTTTTGCCCTGTGTTTTAGCTGGTTTTGGACATAGTCGACCTGGGACCCTGCCAATCAGGACCCCAGGCCTACTGCTCTCTCTTTAAAATGGATTCCATGTACCCTAGGTACATTTCCAATTGGTACTGGGCCACCTTATCAGACCCTGTAACTCAGGGCATAGGTGTACCCAGGGCTGCCAGGGGCTGCAGCATGTATTATGCCACCCCTGGCTGGCCTCCCAAATTTGACACAACTGGCTGCATGACAGCTGGGGCAAAGTCGTGTAATCACCCTTTGCTGTAGGTGTAGTATACCTATACCTAACCCTAAAATGGACACACAGATTCCTATCAGTCACTCCTATGGCAGGCCTTGACAATCCTGAAGGCAGAGTGCTTGGAATCGTGTGAGATGGTGCTCTGGCATGAGCTGAGCCTGTCTGCAGCTTGCGGAATCAAGTCCTAATAGCTGTTCCATGATATCGCATACCATATACTCTTAAGTGCATTATAATCCTCGCGGTTAAATGCTATCTTTGGTATTGCTTTATCAAAACATGTCGAGTAAGGTGTCATACGAATTGGAATACTAACCCCTCGCCAATTCTGGCGACGGGGTTAGCATTCCACCCTTCTAGAGGGACACGACATGTACGTAACTGTGAACCCCGGTTAAAGTTAACTGAAGCCTCAGCTCCACAAAATGGATGCTGCCACCACAGACACGAGTCTGACCCCCTGCAGCTGGGAGTCCTTCCAGTGAGGGGAGCCTGGACAAAGGGTTTCCTGTCAGGGGCGGTGCTAGCACCGTCCCAGACATGGTTTTGTGTATCCTGGGTAGGCAGGGCTTTACAGGAAGGTGACTGCTGAGTGGCACCCCGGTGCTCACTACGCATAGGCCGGTCTGAACCAGTTCCAGGGGCACACCAGCCCCTGGCCTGGGGAAGTCCGGCATGGCTGAGGGGTGTAACCACCCCCCACCTAGTCCCACCCACAGGCAGGACCTAGTCACCGGGTCAGCCCCCTTTTTTAGTATAAAGATAGGAGCGGGCCCCCTGTTCAAATTAGATCATCTTTGGAATCAAGATACCACTTTCTTCGAAAGGACTTCACGATTTCTTCTTCAAGATTCTCCCTTGTGGCTAAGGAGTAGTCACCCTGCATCAAGCGGGCACCATCCTAAAGAACACTGCGGTCTGCTGCAAGTCCTTCATCACGAATCCGACGACCCAGCTCGACGAGACCCGGCTTCCCTGGCACCTCTGACCTCTACTCACCTCTACAGCCAAGCTGAGAACCGTGAGTGCGACGAGACCTCGAGGGACCGACGATCGCCAAGACTGCACGACATCTTTACTGCAAGCCCACCGTGTCCTCCACGGGTGAGTGCTTTGGGGTCCGAGAAGCCCCGACCCTGCGCAGCTCCAGCACCCAAGATCAGCCCCCCTGCATCTCCACGATCTGCGTGGGGCCCTTCTGCTGTTTGCTGTGCACCGCGTTGTTTGGCTACTAGCCGGCTGGCTTGTGGCCCTCTGAACGACGCCCGACGACATCTCTTCTGCTGGTCTGGTTGCTCCAGGCTGGCCCTTGCTTCCTTGTTCAAGAGAGGCACCCCGGACCCTCCTGGTCCACTCCAGACGCCATTTTAGGTCCACCGCGTGGGCTTGAATTTGCCAAGGCTTTGTTGCCCAATCCTGGGTCCAGCGACGCCGACAGCTTCTAACTTCGTGGGACAGCTCGATCCTCCACCCTGGTCGCCGACAACGCCTCCTGGTCCGCGAGATCTTCGAGCTACAGCGTCACCCACTCACCTTGTCGAGGTGGCTACCATCCGGTGCCCTCCTGGTGCCCACTGACTACTGGCTAGTAGTCTCGAACTTGGTCCCCTCTGCTTTCAGGTGTCATCTATCTTCGAGATCCAGGCTTGGATCCAACTGAACTTTCTTCACTGGTCACCGGCCAGCATCTTTTCTTCCGGCTCCTGGTCCGTCTACGAGGATTCCCGACGTCTTTTCAGACCTATGCAGCTGCAGCCCCTGGGCTAGGTAACTTCGGCATTTCGGTGCCCCAGCATAGCCTCACTATCCAAGGGTCAGAATCTACTTTCGTTTTCTCCCTACCAGGTCGGGTTCGCCCGAGAACACTAACTTTCTAATTCCTAGCTACCATAGACTTTTGTCCGCATCTCGCGTGAGAGTGCACACACTGCACCCGAGTCCCCTAGGCCTCCTAGAAGTAATCTAACGATTCCCTAGTCAAGTCCTAGCGATTCCAAAAGCTATTAGTACTGTACTTACCTGCTAGGAATTTCGCATTCCACTTTCAGAGTATATGGTTTTCCGTGCCCCTCGGGCATTTGTATATACTGTGCTAACTTAAGTATTTTTGTAAGAGTTTTGGTTTGTGCTTAATACCCTGTCCTCATAAAGAGTACAGGGCTGTTGTGATCTTTAAATAAATAACTGTTTATTTTCATAACACTTGTGTGGTGTCCTTTCACTTGGTGTTCAAGGGGTATATGTGTGGTAAACAGCTGGCTTAACACGCCCTCTCGAGTCTTTAGCCTTAGACTGCTCGTATCCACGCTACTAGGATAGCTGGTCTATAAGGTTGACTTACAACCAATCATCAATAAGGGTTGCTGGACTGATACATAGTGTTCACTAGAATAGTGAGCACTGCATATCAGGCCACCTTCTCACAATGTCTTCTTGTATACTCCTCATCCCTCACTGCAGACTCAGGATGCGCCCATTGCAAGAAGCCCTCACGAACCAATGGACACAGAGTACAGGTTCTTTCGAGGACATTGTGAAGATAACACCACAAATATCCAAGAGCCTGAAATGGTGGAGAAATCACAGGAATTTGTCTATAGGACTGCCATTCCTACTTCCAGCAGCACCTCTGCTGATCACCACGGATGCACCCCTGGAAGGCTGGCGAGCTGTCCTCCAGGATCTCCAAATAAGCGGCAAATGGACAATTCAGGAAAAGCAACTCCATATCAATCCTCGGGAACTAAGGGCTGTGTATCTAGCACTACATGCCTTTTTACCACGCATCCAGAACTCCCAGGTGCTTGTCAGAACGGACAACACCACGACGATGCACTATCTCAACAAACAGGGAGGAACCCGTTCGCTCACTCTATTACGCGAGTCGCAAAAGATCTGGAACTGGCTTGTACTCCATGGGATCACGCTCAGGGCGGACTATGTCCCGAGCGAGGACAACACCATTGCCGACGCCCTAAGCCGACAGAAATCCCTCTCCCACGAATGGGAGCTCGACAAGAGTACGCTGGATCACATATTCTCAGAATGGGGGGCCCCAGGAATCGACCTGTTTGCCACCAAGGAGAACGCCAAATGCCCAAACTACGCAAGCTGGCGTCCCCAACCAAGGTCATTCGGAAATGCTTTTTCCATCGGTTGGTTCTGCGTATTTGCGTACGCTTTTCCACCATTTCTGATGATTCCCAGGGTTCTCAGGAAGATGAAGACGGAGTCTTGTACCCTGATCCTAATTGCCCCGTTCTGGCCGAGGCAGGACTGGTTCTCGGATCTTCATCGCCTCTCCATCAGGACACCGATTCCTCTGAAGCGGCACCCGAACCTGCTGACAATGTCCAACGGGCAGGTGCAACACCCGAACCTGCAATCGCTCAGGTTGCCGGCCTGGCTCCTGAGCACAGAGAGTTCTGTGACCTAAACATCCCACAGGACTGCAGGGATGTCCTGGCGAAAGCGAGAGCGGACAGTACGAACAAAACCTACTCTCTCAAGTGGAAAAGGTTCTGCCTTTGGGGTTCAGACCAGGGCCTGCGACCACTCGCTGTCACCCCTGAATGGATATCGCCATACCTTCTACATTAGCACAATCAGGACTGGCACATGCAACCATTAAGGTTCACCTGGCTGCTATCTCTAGGTTCACCAGAACTTTCACGGGACCTTCTCTGTGGTCAAATAGGCTAGTCAAGCAATTCCTGAAGGGGCTCTACAGATCCTTTCCAAGGCCTCGGAAAGTCCCTCCGACATGGCAACTGAATCTAGTACTCAACCAACTCATGAGACGTCCGTTTGAACCCATTCATCGAGCATCCATTAAATACATCTCCTGGGAAACGGCGCTCTTGCTCGCTTTAACATCGGCCAGGAGAGTAAGCGAGCTGCAGGCTTTGTCCATTCAGGAACCATATATGCAGTTCAGACAGGACAGAGTGGTGCTGAGACCGAACCCTAAATTCATACCAAAGGTGCCCTCGGACTTTCATCTCAATGAACCAATTGTCCTTGGGTCCTTCTTTGCGAACCCTTCCACAGCAGCGGAAAGGGCACTGCATTCTTTGGATCTCCAACGATGCCTAAAGTTCTACCTGGATAAAACTAAGGCTATCAGGAAATCTTCACAACTGTTCGTGGCATACAGCAGTCCAAGAATGGGCCTGCCTCTCACGAAGCAAAGCATCTCGAGATGGATCTCCTCGGCGATTGCATTCTGCCACGACAAGGCCGGACGGCCTTTGACTGATCATGTTACTGCTCACTCCACCAGGGCGATGTCCACGTCAGCAGCACTGTTCGCTGGGGTGCCAATCTTGGACATATGCAGAGCGGCGACCTGGAAGTCACCGCACACTTTCTCCAGACACTACTGCCTGGATATCGAACTTCAGAAGGATGCGGCAGTGGGCCAGGCGGTGCTTCGCCATCTCTTTCACTGAGGTGAGCCTTCCTACATCCCGCCATCCAGGTATGCACATTCTTTGCTCTTGTGGTATTTTACTTATGCTATCATTCCATGTTATGTGATAATATATGCATTGTCTAACATGACTGCAGAGCGACATTACTTCACAAATGTGCATATCTAACTGCTAGCTATTCTGATTCAGGCATGTGAATCTATGAAAGACACCCAAATACTGGATAAGAAATGCGTTACTTACCTGTAACAGCAGTTATCCAGTATTGGTGTCTTTCATAGATTCACATGCAACCCTCCCGCCTCCCCTGGACGGACTCACATCCCTCTCGGACAATATTACGCCAACCTAGCTGGGTGCGTACGAAAATCTGAGGGACTGAGGCTCCTCCCAGGAAGGTTCTAGAGGGAGGTCGGAGCTGATTGGCTGACTGTGAGAGTTTGGTCCTTTTTACATAAGGACAAAGAAAGGCTACTAAGGGGAGGCCCTTAGGCCTATTTTCTCTATGTATGTCTATAGGACATTACTTTTTTATTTACCGGAGGCTCCCGTCTCGACGACGGGGAATGATTCAGGCATGTGAATCTATGAAAGACACCAATACTGGATAACTGCTGTTACAGGTAAGTAACGCATTTCTTCAGGGCCCTAGTTTCATGGCACCAGTGTTAGTTCTATCATGGCTCTGCGTATCTGGCGCGGAAAAGCTGTGTTATCAGAACTGACGTCAGCGCGCATGGGCGCCGTCTAAGTACTCCGACGACGTCATCCCGGCGCTCACGACGCCGACGACGGACGCGGAGCCGCAGACGACGCCTACCAGCGCGCAGGGGTATTGCTACGCAAAAGTTTCCGGATCCAGTCTGACGCCTGGGGATATTCTAAGGTAAGGAATCTATCACTAACTAATGTCTCTTACAGATATATCGTTACACAAGTAGTAACTTGTGCTTTATGTACAAAGTTGAATGTGTTACCTATCGCACTAAGGGGCAGTCCTATTATTCTCAACATCATAATTGACTCCCAGTCCCTATTAGCGGCACCCCAGCACATGGCAACACGTGCACCCAAGGACTGACTCATGACTGAAGTGACATTCCTAACCTGGAATATTGGGGCATTAACAACCACTGTAAATCCCATCTCATACACACTTACCTTGCTCGACAAAAATCGATGTATGTTTTCTAAAAGAGATGTACCTTTCCACTACTAATACTGCTTGACTTTGCGCTCGATTGGTGGGGCGACTCGTATTCCTCTGTATACTCCAACTATGCTAGAGGAGTCCCCATTCTGCTAAAAAATGACCTTCCCTAGCGCAATACACACGTGCATATAGATGCAGCAGGCAGATATGTTATATTGGCAGGTACGCTTTACTCACAACCATAAATTATGGTGGATATATATGGAGCGAATTCAGATGACAGACTTCTTCCTCTATTTTTGGCAGCTAATTTCCTTGCATGGCCCCTGCCCAATAGTCTGGGGTGGCGATTATCAAATTGCACTACAGAACACTCTTGATCGCTCAGGTACTAGACTGCAGCACACACAAGCCACTGTGACACTACACTCACTCATTCTGGATAATGCGATAATAGATGCCTGGCGTCATGCCCACCCCAATAAGTGCACAGCCACATGCATTTCTACCACACATAGCTCCTGGTCCTGCATTGACTTATGGCTAGTATCCCGGGATGTTGTCTAACCATTCCCTTGAACACCTGATCCTCCAGATTCCACAAACTATACGACGCATGTTTTCATGGCGTCTGCCCCCCTTTGCGTTGAAAGGTGCAGCATTCAAAGAAGAACTGCGCAGATCCATTCTTTGAATTAAACAATGGCTCGGTTGACTCATCTTCAACTCTGTGGGAGACCTTTAAAGTAGCAATCTGTGGCGTGTGCATCGCTAAGCAATATGGGGGTGTGTGCATCGCTAAGCAATCTGGGGTCCTCCTAGCTATCCGTGGAACCCTGGAGAGACTAGAGGTGTAAATCAAAACACTTGAGCAGATGCATAACACCAACCTCACCCCATCCACACTGGAGGAGATTAGGACTAAACTTTTGCAATATCACACTGAAGCGGAACAGGGGGGTGATCTACCTGGGCCGGGAGGCGTAGGCTTGTCAATATGGAGAGGGGGATTGCGTGGTAAAACGCGAACTAATTTGCTTAGGAAGCAGCATGCATTCTCATATGTGATAGAATTACTAGACGACGCTGGTTGCAGGATCACGTCCCCTGCAGCAATTACCTCTTTCTATTCCCAGTTGTACACTGCCGGGGCGGCAAGTACCTAGGATGCACTAAGGCGGAACTTTGATTCAGTTGAGCTGCTATGGCTTGACCTAGGGCACAGAGATTACCTAGATGACCCCTTCATGACAGAAGTCATCATACAAGCTATTGCCGGCCTCCATGACAATAAAGCATCAGGGCTGAATGGACTAAACCTTGTGTTCTATAAATAATAAACTTCTATTCTGAACCCCCATCTCGTGGAAATGTGCAGCGACTCAATCACCCTAGGCCATTTCCCCCCTTCTCTCAGCAAAGCACTAATCACAATCATACTTAAGCCAGACAAGGCACCCAAACGTTGTGACTCCTATCACCCTCTCTCATTAATCAACACTGACAATAAAATAAACGTGAAGCTGCTGGCTCATGCCCCTAATTATATGCCCGATCAATCCGTCTTTTTCCGGGATGCGCCACATCACACAACTTACGTACAATATTTTTGGTAATTCACCATATTAACCCCTCCCTGTAATAAACTGGCTCTATATATACTGCACCAAAGTGATGTACGTGTGTATAGAGTCCAAGAGTCCCCAAAGGTAGGCAGAGGTTAAAGTTAGATAGAACCTTATTCTCTAATAGTGGTAGCTTGGTCGAGCAGTAAGGCACTATCAGAGGACAGTGTTAGGCATTTGATGTACACACTCAGTCAGCAAATGAATTCACACACTCAAAAACTGAACTCTAGGTCAATTGTTTTTGTATAAAAATATACTGTGTTTATTTTTTGAATCAAGCAAGCCTGGTACAGGTAAGCATTAAATACTTTTCAGTAATACGTTACTGGATATAGAACAGTTTGAAAATTCAATAGAAATTGTACTGTGTTTGATTTACAGGGAGCAGTAGTATGCAACACTTAGCAAATACAGTATATTGGAATGAATTGGCTTTTTCAATAAATTGCAGGTAAGTTACTTTTACGTTACTTTTTCTAACTCCGTGCTGGATGCATAGATTCAGCACTGGGACATTTCTTTTAAACAGGTAAGTAAATGCGTGTTCGAGGCATGTGGGCTGCTGAATTCATGTCTGTGCATAGATCGCCGCCTAGTGTTGGGTCCGGATGATTGCACATTGTTGTCCTGGATGAGTCTTCGAAGTATCACAGGATAGGTGACTCCTCCCCTGGACTACAGTGCGCATGGGCATCCCCTCTATCCTCAGATTGTTTTTTTCCGCCATTGGGTTCGGATTTTACTATCTTAGCTCAAGGTAGGAAAACTTTCTACAAAGCCTAAAGGCTTTTAACAGCGTTGGTATCGTTTCGTTCGGTACCGATAACTTTGCTTCAAGAGGACATCGAGGAATCAGTCGTTTTTTTTTTCCACACTCGACCCGATCTTCGATCTACGATGGAAAGAAGCCCATTCAAGAGGTGTCCACTTTGCAATGCAAAATACCCGCACATCGATGTCCACCCGGTGTGCAACAAGTGCCTGTCCCCGGATCACAACAAAGCCAACTGTATGGCCTGTGCCCGGTTAAGGTCGAAGGAAACTCTTCGGATTCGACGCGCGGCTTGATTAGAGTCGCAGAGATCAGCGCCTAATCCAGAAAACATCTTCGGGACCGAAGACGAAGAGGTCATTGATCTGGAGGATCGGGAAGAACACTCGGATCCTGTTTCGGAGCATGACTCAGAGTATGACGCCGAAGATGAAGAGATATTGGAAGAAGAAGAAAACGTTGTCGATAAGGTAGGAGACGACGCAGAGGCCCTTGGGGCCGTAGAAGATAGCTCAGGCGAGGAGCTAGGCCCAACCGTCGATACGGGGGCCGACGATGAAGCACTCGATAAGGCTCAGGTCGAGGGATCGCCACAAGGCCTTACCCTAGATCTATCGAATCGTTCTACAGCCCCGCATAAAGGCCCGGCTACGAACATATATAAAGAGCCATCGGTATCCAAAATGGCATCGGTCGATCTAAAGAAATCGAAACCGAAAGCATCACTACCAAAAACGAAACCAAAAGTGCAGCTGACTCTGGTCGGTTCCAAGGCCTCAAACCCCTCGGAGCCGAAGAAACAGAAAGCCATCGATACCGAGAAGTTCAAAAAGGTCATCGAGCCGAAGGTTGGGGCCCCGAAGACCAAAGTGAAGGCTGTCGAACCGACAAAGTCGGCGCCGAAGAGAGTCGACACAGACAAGAGGCTCGAACCAAGAGAGGGGGTCGATCCTCGGACAAGGCCTGAGGCCAAGACAAAGACTGGCTCCAAGAACCCTGTCGAGTCGACGCAGCCGACCACATTCGTATCCAAACAGGTGTCGGAGTCACTCCAACGCATCAAAGAAAAGGCTACAACGGTCGGACCGAAGAAGGCCCCAACCCCAAAGTTGGTCGGAAACATTCAGTCCGCATCGACACCAATCAAATTTGGGTTGCCACCGATGGTGCGACCAAAGATGTCCGAACCGAAAAATGGTATCGGAGCCATTAAAGGAGTGTCGAGGGGACTCGGGGCTACAGAGTAGCCTGAAGAACAGGAGTCGAGGCAGTTCATCGACTCGGACACTGGTAGACTGTCCATGTATAAGAGGAAAATAATACCAGAAACACCCATGGAGTCATATAAGATTCCATTAAAGAAGAAGAGGGATTCAACCACATCGCCAGTTCTTGTGGAACCTCTGCAATCCTATGGACAGGAACCTCAGTCTTTTTCACCCACATACTCCGATGTGGTGCAGGGGATGACGATAATGAGGATGACACTTATAATGTGGACACTGATCCCGACGATCGGAACCAACCATGGGCTGACACAAGGGATCCTCAGAATGCCCCTGACACACATGCATACAATGTAAAAACCTCTCCTACTGAGGACACTACTGCCTTTAACGCCCTTATTGAAAGAGCGGCGGGTAACCATGATGTGCAACTATATGCTGACCCTGTTAAGGAAGATTTTCTGGTCGACACTTTTTCCACTTTGGAAAGAACCGTCAAGACTCTGCCCATGCTAAAAGGGGTCCTTAAGCATGCTGGTGACATTTTTAAGGAGACCACCAGAGCAAGGGTATTAAACCCTAGAATTGAAAAGAAATATAGACCGGCACCTGTGGACCCTACTTATATAAGAGGACAGTTGCCATTGGACTCATTAGTTGTTTCTAATGCACGTGAGAGAGCAATCTCCCAGACTACAGGTGATGCTCCCCCTCCTGACAAGGAGTCGAAAGTAATAGAAACTTCGGGAAAAAGAGTGGCAGCGCAGGCAGCTAACATCTGGCGTATTGCCAACACTCAGGCACTCTTAGCCAGATATGATAGGTCCCATTATGATTTCCTTTAGACACTGTTGCAACACCTACCAGATCAGTACAAGGAGGGAGCGGAGCTACTAATCCAAGAAGGAAAGCTTATAACCAATGCTTCCATCAAGTGCGCGCTAGACGCAGCTGACACTGCAGCCAGGGCCATTAACACTAGCGTCATGTTGAGAAGACATGCCTGGTTAAGAATCTCGGGATTCAAACCAGAAATACAAACTGCTATCCTCAATCAGCCAGTTATCCCGGACTACTTATTTGGACCGGAGGTTGACACCACCCTTGAAAAGATTAAAAAAGACACAGAGACTGCAAAGTCTATGGGGGCTCTGCAGTCACAGCAGTTTCGGGGTGGCTCTTTTCGTCGCTCCAATACTAGAGGACCTTCAAGAGGCCAAAACACACAGCAGACACAGTATAATAAAGGAGGTACACAAACCACCTACAATAAACACAACAGGGGTGGATATCGTGGAAACAACATCAAGGGCAGAGGAAGAGGAAACAACAATGCCAGATCCTCTGCCAATAACAAACAGTGACGCCCTGTCACTGCCCCGACCATATAACACCTGTCGGGGGGAGACTGCAACAGTTCCTGCCGGTCTGGAAATCCATCACCACAGACAGGTGGGTGAGAGATATTGTCCAGTACGGGTACTGTCTAGAGCTGACATCCACTCCACCCAACATACCACCAAGACACCGTCCTATGTCCGCAGAGCACTTACACTTAATTGCATAAGGAGTTCGCCAGCATGATGCAAAAAGGAGCCATAGAGCTCGTGCCTGTAGAAGACCAAGGCTCAGGGGTGTACTCTCTGTATTTCTTAATACCCAAAAAGGACGGGTCTCTCAGACCCTGACTGGACCTAAGGCCTCTAAACGGATACATTCTGTCAGAGCATTTTCATATGCTCACCTTACAGCAGGTTCTACCGTTACTCAGGAAGACTTCCTCGCAACACTAGATCTGAAAGATGCGTATTTCCATATACCCATACACCCATCACACAGAAAGTATCTCAGGTTCACTATTCAAGATCAACATTATCAGTTCAAAGTCCTCCCTTTCGGAGTAACGACAGCACCCAGGGTGTTCACAAAGTACCTGGCGACAGTAGCAGCACACCTAAGGAGACAGCACATACATGTCTACCCTTATCTGGACGACTGGCTTATTCAAGCAAAGACGGCCCAGCAGTGTGCCAGCCACATGTCCCACACCATTCATCTTCTTCACAATCTGGGATTCTCGTTGAATTATCCAAAGTCACATCTTCAGCCCGCCCACGTGCGACAGTACCTGGGCGCGACAATAGACACTCTGGCAGCCAAAGCTCAGCCAAATTCAGTGAGGATAAACAGCATGCAATTGCTGATATAAAAATTCAGACCCCAACACTCGCTTCCAGCAAGAGTGTTCATGCAGTTGATAGGCATGATGGCCTCCTGCATCTTCATAGTCACGCACGCAAGGCTACATATGCGCCCGCTTCAGGAGTGCTTGGCACGTCAGTGGAATCAGGCTCAAGGACAATGGAAAGACCTAGTGTTGGTGAGCGGTCGGGCGTACAACTCTCTGCATTGGTGGAACCCACAAAACCTCTGCAAGGGCCGACCTTTCCAGGAGCCTGTGCCACAGATTATACTGACGACTGACTAATCTCTCCAGGGATGGGGAGCTCATGTACTCCACTACACAGTGCAGGGACTATGGACAACACAGCAGAAGAAGATGCACATCAACCTTCTGGAATTGATGGCAATCTTCATGGCAATGAAAGCTTTCGAAGTGCACCTGTGCAACAAGGTTGTGTTGATCCGGACGGACAACATGACTGCCATGTACTACATACAGAAGCAGGGAGGAACACACTCTCCACAGTTGTCTCATCTGGCTCAGAGCATGTGGAAGTGGGCCATTCAGAGGAACATCTTCCTCATGGCGGAACACCTCCCGGGCAAGGACAACCAGATGGCGGATCTGCTCAGAAGACACAGCCACCAGATGCACGAGTGGGAGATACATCCATTTTATATTTTATACGAGAGGATCAGGTGCTATACAATCAAACAGAATGCGGGGGACAGTGTAAAAAAACAGGATTTGCATAAAGTAACCACTATAATGGAAAATTGGCGCCAGAGCATTGAGATCTGTAGGAAAGAAAACAAAATATACATTCCATATTGCTCCGGCACTCAGAGCCCGCCCACCCAGGAATCAGGATATCATAAAAGCGTAAGCACGAAATACGAGCACACAATAAGAGTCCAGTTGATTCATAGCTATACTGATCCTTAAAAAGGGGAAGAAAGAAAGGCCATAGAAAATAAAAAAGGCAAAATAAACCCCCCCCCCCTCCAACCCACCACCCTGCACCCCTGCAAATGGCTATAGCCTGACCCCACTAGCAGCGTGCCTGTCACCCCTAATAACTAAAACCCCAAAGGTAGGAGAAAGAACGGAGGAGGGCATATCCGTGTGGGCTCCTGGCCCCTTTAGACCCCCCGCCTGAGACAGCCACCCCCTATCATTAAAAACAAAGTGAAGACAACAATATAGATGAAAGTAGAGGGTGGCGTGTGAAACCGCCCAGCCTCTCAGAGCAAACTATTACAAGTCCAGCATTTATAAACGCCATGCCAACCATTCCCGACCCAGTCGATCTCAACCTTGGCCCTTCCGAACAAGAACACGAAACCCTCCCAGCGAGACCCAAAGGCACACAAAGAAGCAATAAAGAGGCAGAGAGTCATCAGAAAGCAGTCCATGGCTACCGACAGGCAGTGAGTCCACAGGAACTGTAGACGCAGACGAACTCTCCCTCCTAGTTGAACAGTCCCAATGTGTCTTGCACAGGAGTCGCAGCGTCACCAGGAAAGGAGAAGATGACCACAAAAGAAATGGAAAGCCACAAACAAAAGGGGGGGGTGGGCGCCTGACGTTATCTCCAAAGCCGGTGGTGGAAGGTTCAGCAATACCATAACATCCTCGGGAACACAATCTCCCAGGGCACCATCCGATGGATCCAACGCTTGTTTCCTCACGGGGCTCTCGCACGGAATCAAAATGGCCGCGGTATGAATGGCTGTAGATTCCGGTTCCGATACGGCCGGGCCCGGTTCCACCCGGAGCATCTCAGATAAGCGAGTGTCCAATTTGCTCACCAAAGTATATATATGTGAGCGAAATGCCCAAAGTTCTGCCAGTATTGCCCTCAGTGATGGCTCATGCACCTCTCGATTCATAGTTCCATGCCTGACATCAGTCACATTCACCTCCCCGGGTTACATCTGGCATCCTGGGGGGGTGGGGGGGGGACACAGGACCACGAACGTGCAGTTGCGAGGGGTGACCAGTCTTCGTCCGCAGCCACGGTCAACCCGGTGAAGGCCGCAGGCCAGAGACACCGAACCACCGAACCCCGGGGACTGTGAACCGGGGCCGCAGGATTGGGGCCCCCACCCGCAGCCGGCAGCAAGCTGACTCACCCCTCGGTCGATGCTGAGCGATGGAAACGATCGCTGCCAATTTCGGGCTGAATTAAAGCCTCCACTCCGGTCGACCAGACCCAGCTCGATCCTCCTGGCCGATGTTGTTGCACTACAGCCCGGCTGTGAAAGTACTCCAGGCCCCGGCTTCACCGCTGGAGTAGGCCGCAAACTTCAACTCGATGGAACTTTGTCAAACAAGCCGATAAAAGTATCCGGATTTCACCATCGGAGTGTGGAACAGTTCATGCACACAGAGACTAGGCGTAAAGTCAGGATAGCGTACAGGATATTGTGGCGGGTTACGGAGGTCGGCGGAGCCGGGAGCGTAAACAGGCATCTTGCTTGCTGACGTAGCGCCTCCTCCAACACCCAGACTTTTAACGCAGAGCCATGGCGAAATTCAGCACCCAGATCCGCAACAGCTCAACCTGGCGATCTGGCTCCTGAAGTCTTAGAATTTGGCTACCTCAACTTGCCGCCAGAATGTATGAATATCATCAAGGAGGCAAGAAGACCCACAACCAGAGCATGTTATGCGGCTAAATGGAAAAGGTTTGTCATATAGTGTAACAATAATGACATTAACCCACTGGATGCATCAATTCAAAACATTATCTGTTATTTGTTGCACTTATACAGATGTAATCTAGCGTACAGTTCCATTCGTATACATTTATCCGCAATAGCAGCTTATCTTCAGAACAGGCAGCACCTCTCACTATTCAGAGTGCCTGCCATTAAAGCTTTTCTGGAGGGACTTAAAAAGTGATCCCTCCCAGATACCCACCTTCACCAGTCTGGAACCTGAAAGTGGTCCTCACCAGACTGATGGGACCACCTTTTGAACCTCTACACTCTTGTGAGATTCAATTTCTGACCTGGAAAGTTGCTTTCCTAGTAGCCATTACCTCACTAAGAAGAGTTAGTGAACTCCAGGCACTAACCATTCAAGAGCCATTCATACAGGTCCACGCAAATAGAGTTGTACTACGCACCAACCCTACATTCATGCCTAAGGTGATTTTGCAGTTCCACATGAACCAAACCATAGAACTGACAGTTTTCTATCTTAATCCGGAAAATGTCGCAGAGAGATCTCTACACACATTAGATGTCAAAAGGGCTCATATGTACTATATAGACAGAACATAGGATTTCAGGAAGACAAAACAACTGTTTGTTGCCTTTTCTCCACAGCACAAAGGCAACCCCATTTCCAAAGAAGGAATAGCCAGATGGATCGTTAAGTGTATACAGATTTGCTATGCAAAGGCTAAACGCACACTAACCATTCCTCCAAGAGCACACTCCACACGTAAGTTAGGAGCATCTATGGCTTTTCTGGGGAATATTCCTTTAGAAGAGATATGTAGAGCAGCCACATGGTCCACTATACATACATTTACGAAACACTACTGCGTAGATGTACATTCAAGACAGCAGGCAGCTGTAGGACAGGCTGTTCTCAAAACTCTTTTTCAGACTGCTGCAGCTGGCACGGGCAGCCGCCGCTAACAGGAGGGACTGCTATATAATCTATGCACAGATATGAATTCAGCAGCCCACATGCCTCGAACCGAATATGCTACTTACCAGTATGCATCTGTTCTTGGCATGTAGGGCTGCTGACATTCATATCGCCCTCCCTCCTCCCCGGCGCCTGTAGCAGCTGTAGCATTCAGAATTACTAGGTAGCATGGTCATCTCTTACTGTATTACACTCCATCTCTGCCACAATGGCGAAAAACATTCTGAGGATGGAGGGGATGCCCATGCGAACTGTAGTCCAGGGGAGGAGTCACCTATCTCGTGATACTTCGAAGACTCTTCCAGGACAACAATGTGCAATCATCCGGACCCAACACTAGGCGTCGATCTATGCACAGATATGAATGTCAGCAGCCCTACATGCCAAGAACAGATGCATACTGGTAAGTAGCATATTCGTTTTGTTATACGTGCAATTTTTAAAGAATATTTTCAGATTTAAAAACTCCACACTTCGTCGTGTTTTGGAGGGAAAATTGTCAATGTTATCCTACGTAGGAAAAACAGGTTATCTTTGCAGGTAAGTAAACAACTGTGGGAGTTAAGGTGCTGGGGTTAGACTCAGGGGTTTCCCAGGGTCAGTGATACACTGTTGTTGCACCCTCAGCGCCACTAGGGCGGCCAGGTGCAGAGTGTTGAGGCCCAATGTTATCCTACGGAGGATAGGGGTTCGCCGACTACGGAGCGGTTACTGTGGATAGACGGACCCGCGATAAGAGATTGATCGTAATTTGTGGAGATTTAGTTACTTGACTAAAATTGAAGAAGACTTCCACTCCGAATTAATTTTGGCAGTGTGGGGGGTCCTTATGTGATATTGAATCTATATTTTGTATCTGATGGAAAGAGAATTCGGCGATGGACATTGAGATTACGCCCTGATGAAGTCAATGTGAAACACGTGTTGGCTGCTTTATTTTGATGGCTGCTGTCTGTGGACTACTATGAATTTTGAAGACAAGAACTACTGAGAATTAAATCAACCTTGATTGAAAGGATCTGAGTTATTGATCATTATATGGACCACGGATCTGTAACTGTGTTGAACTGCAATTTATACTTTGGACTCTGACTGCATGGTTTTGAATATACTTTTGAGTGCTCGGGGAGACTTGTTAATTTCAATTGACCCACTTTGTGGGTTGTGGTGGGTGTTTTGGTAACCACACCTCTCCTTTTGAAGCACCAGGAACAGACTGGCGTATTGTAACTATCCCTTTACTTTGCTGAGCGCTCTACTACCTGGGTTACCGATAATTTGGTTGGTTAGGCACCGTTGGTTTGGGCACACAAGGTTGGGGGGCGTCGGTGCAGGGGTGCCTTGGGATGTCGGATTTTCTTACCCGCTCTGGTTGTGGTAGGGAGGGGGGTGGTCTGGATTGGGGCTGCAGGCGTCGTCTGGAGGCTTGAGGCAGGTCAGGGGTCACAGGATCTCTGGTCAGGATCCCCTGGGGGACCTCCTCGTGGTGTTTTTCCACTCGAGCTCGGGCCGAGTTCGGGGGGTGCAGAATGGGCTGGATTTTCTCACTCTAGACTGCTTGCACTATCCTCACATGCCCCATCCCAAGTACCACATTACTGGCCCTTGAAGTATCACTGGCCCAAAATCCAAAATGTGGACTGACACTGTACATCTGCTCCCTTCAGGTGTGCAATTTGGATATACATTTTTGCCTCTAATTCTGTGACTTCCTGAAACGGATCTGCTCCAAAGACTCATGAATCATGTCCATTTCAACTTCATTACAAAACCAAAGACTTCCATTATACAGTAACCTGTTATTGCTGCCCCAGCATGCAGCCCTTTAAATAACATAATTGCATCATAAACAAAACATTCAAGTATTAGAACTTTCAAGACAGTATATACTCCATGTCACTAAGTATAGTCCTCTTTTATTCGCTGGTCCTTAACAAGGTAAGTACTATGCCATTAACCAATATTTTCTGTGTCTTTTCATGTTTAATAATGACTATTACATTTTTTTGCCTTTGTTCACCTTTACTCACTTGCAGGTAAGTTGATGCTTTGTTTCACCCCACCAATTTATGGTCGGGATTTCTTACCCTTACTTGTTTTCAGGTTCTGCTGCTGATTTCCCCTTGCTAATGAGGGGCCCGCACACGGTTTATCCCCCAGGCTACTCTGCGGACTGGTTCTGGGCCCTAAGCTCTTCCCGCAACCTGCGGGGATCTTGTTAAGGGCCCAATGCATCTTTTAAAAGACGCATGGGCACCCTGTGTTTTTTCAACACGTCAGGTTTCATTACATGCTCTCCTTCATAGCGGAGGAGCGTGTCTGCCTGCAGCGGCCGTGCCGTACACCGGCGGACTCCTCCTTTCTTCAATCCGGGCACGGCGAAGTGCTCATTCATAA